>NC_134356.1:30839127-31086627 GCF_048569485.1 Anomaloglossus baeobatrachus
AATGAGGAGAGGATTTGGTCGGACAGATCAGGCACCATCAAGAAGTGAAGGAAAGTAGAGTAAATCCACCAGCCCTAGACAACCTTCCGTCAGGCAAAATGAGGTGAGGGTTTGGTGTGGAGGACCAGGCACTACTACCAAGCAATAAACAAACAGACTTCTTCAGTTTCTTATTGCCATATTGTTCCAGGGTTTAGAGAACCAAATCACTATCATGAAGAAGTGAGGTATTGTAGAGTGAACTCATCGGCCCTAGTTCTCCCTCAAACAGCCGTGTGAAGACAGTGCTTGGTATGGAGGACCAGGCATTAACAAGCAATAAACAGACTTCTTCAGTTTCTTGTTGCCATATTGTTCCACGGTTTGGAGAACCAATCACTGTCATGAAGAACTGAGGTATTTTTGAGTAAAGTCACCTGCCCTAGACCTTCCTCAAACAGCCAAAGTGAGGATAGTATTTGGTAGAGTAGATCAGGCACCATCAAGAAGTGATGTAAGGTAGAGCAAGTTCATCAGCACTAGACATCCTTCAATCAGCCAGTGAGGTGAGGGTTAGGTGTGGAGGATCAAGCACCATCAGGGAGTGAAGTCACCGGCCATAGAACTCCCTCAATCAGCCATAGTGAGGAAAATGTTTGGTGTGGCAGATCGGGAACCATCTGGAAATGAGGTCTCTGGCCTTAGATCTCCCTCAATGAGCCAAAGTGAGGCATGGGTTTTGTTTGGAGAATCAGTAACAGTCATGAGAGCCTGAAGTGAGGTACAGTGAGATCACCCACTGTAGACCTCCCTCAATTAGTCCATTTGAAGACAGGATAATATCTGAACTACCATCACAAAGTGAGGTTAAGTCGAGTAACGTCCCCATGCAAAGACTAATCTCTGCCAAACTCCCCATTATCGTCAGATTTGGCTGACTTTCTAAGGTGTATGGGGCCACTACCTCACTGTCATGGAAGCCAACGACTTTCTTATAGAGCACAAAGGAGAGCTCAGCTGGCCAAGTGCTCCTGTATAGAAGAATTGTTTGATGGCCAATTACTCGGCCAACAGCAATTTCAGACATCTGAGGTGTAAGGGGACCTTAAGGTCACATTCTCTAGACCACCCTTCATTAATGGGTTGGTATGGAGAACCAGATACTAGCCTTGTGTCAATAATATACTTCCCCCTATAGAAAACTGGAGTTACTGCATTGGTAAATTTGGTCAAAGTACATAGCCGCGTTCTCCAAGACCATAAGCCCTTCGACATAAATTTCGGTCTCCTGCAATACACAGAGTTTAGTTTCTTGAGTCCTGTTGTGAGAATAAATCTCTGCTGCAATCATTTCACGGATACGTGATATACAAAACTGATTTCTGCGGGCCCCATAAAATGAAGACTAGGGAGGCAACCCTTTGCCGGCTTTCCACAACTAACCAATGTAATTCCACATCGGAGTCCTAAAATGGTGGCATCATGACTGAATCCAGCATGGCATGACTACTGTAGCGAGTCATAGGTGTATCGGTAATAGTCTGATGATTCTTTTGGACTAATTCCCAATAAACCACCCAGTAAAGTCTTATGTTCCTTGGGTCCACAATTATGGATAGAGTTTATGAGTTGCACTGGAGTGTGCCGATGAAGAAGTAAGCCATCATACCTTCTCCGGCTGAGGGAAAGTGTTGAGGGAGCTCATTGCACTTCTGCCTGGATTACATCTTCAGGGACATCTATTTAGTAGGAACGTCAAAGATCTCCAAAATCAGGAGGAGAGCTAATTTTTCAGAGGAAGAATGCTGCCTATGACAAGAGTTATAATTAACTAAGACAAGCCGGGAACCGGCAGAACGCGAAGAGTCTCCACCTTCGCAATATCTTCCAGTTGAGTTCTCGGAAAAAGCCATAATTCAGGAACGTACAAGGACAACGCAGGTAACACCAAGTCCATAGTCATACAGCCGGTGGAGTACAGCAATTAGGAGGAGACGTCATTGACCGATATAGGAGGGTTTCCATCTTCCGGAAAATTGTACAAATTATGGAAGGAAAGTATGGCGAGGGGGGGGGGGGGGGCACATAAAATCAATATGGGAAACAACAAAAAGGCGAGGAGGGTGAAGAGCTCATCTCCTGAAGAAGGTGTCATATTTTTCAAGGGTTCAACACATGGCCAAGAGTGCTTTTGTATGAGCCACCGAGCATGGAAGGCACCACTGTGGAACCACAGCTGAAAAACGGGGTCACACAAGCAAGGGGAAAGAGAACTGCATGAAAAACCTTTATGGGGGCTATCAATGTTGGGGTGATAAGGCAAAAAGGATTTCATATTCATTCACCGCTTAGTGGTGACCAATGTCTGTTTATTAATCTAGCGAAGCTGAAAAGCTATATAATAAAATAAAAGTGGATATTTAGTAGACAGACCCCATTGGAGACCATTGCGTCTAGCTAAAATTGCGAAATCAGTCCTCGTTAGGTTATTGTTGTTACTAGGGTCACATTATCTCTCCTATACAAATGACATTTCAGTTGTTTCATTATCTGCACAGATAGGATTGCATTTCATTCATTGTACACTTCTAGACATCGTAGATTACAGCATCATTCACAATAGGTGATGTCACAGCTCACCCCCTCCTCCTCCTGTACAATGACTGATATCTACTGTATATCTACTGTATATTAGTCACTGTACAGGAGAAGGTGAGCTGTGACCTCACCTATAATGAATGGTGGATCCTGTTTTATCTGTATATAGAGGGGTTATCAGTCATTGTACAGGAGGAGCAGAAGGTGAGCTGTGACATTACAAATTGTGAATGGTGAATCCTGTGTTATCTACTCTGTAAAGACCTGTATGATAGCTGATAACCCCTCAAAATACAATAGATAACACAGGATCCACCATTCACAATTGGTGATATAACAGCTCACCTCCTCCTCCTGTACAGTGACTGACAACATTTCTATATAAAGTAGAGTACCCAGGATCCACCATAAGTAATGTCACAGCTCACTTCCTCCCTCTCCTGTACAAAGGCTGATAACACGCTATATACAGTAGATAACACAGGATCCGCCATTCACAATAGGTGATGTCACAGTTCACCTCCTGCTCATACAGTATACAACATAGGATCCACCACTCACAATAGATGTCACAGCTCACCTTCTCCCTCTCCCTCTCCTGTACAAAGGCTAATGACACATCAATAGACCATATATAACACAGGATTGACCATTCACAATAGGTGATGTCACAGCTCAGCTCCTCCTCCTGTACAATATGACTGGTAATACCTCTATACACATAACAGGATCCACCATTTGCAATAGGTGATGTCACAGCTCACCACCTCCTCCTCCTGTACAATGACTGGTAATACCTCTATATACAGTAGATAACAGGATCCTCCATTTGCAATAGGTGATGTCACAGCTCACCTCCTCCTCCTGTACAATGTGACTGGTAATACCTCTATACACAGTAGATAACACAGGATCCCCCATTCGCAATAGGTGGTGTCACAGCTCACCTCCTCCTGTACAATGTGACTGGTAATACCTCTATATACAGTAGATAACAGGATCCCCCATTTGCAATAGGTGGTGTCACAGCTCACCTTCTCCTGTAGAATGACTGGTAACACCTCCATATACAGTAGATTACACAGGCTCCATAGGGATGTCACAGCCCACCTCCTCCCGTACAATGACTGATAACACAGGATCTGCCATTGACAATAGGTGATATCACAGCTCGCCTCTTCCTCCTGTACAGTAGGTAACAGGATTCACCATTCACAACAGGTGATATATACTGTATGAGCAAGAGGTGAACTGTGATTACCCAGCAGCCACCATTCACAATAGGGATGTCACAGCCCACCTTCTCCTCACCCACGGACAATGTCCAGTTTATAAAATTACCATATCCGCCTAATGTTTGGAAATCATATAAAATACCTTACAAATGGATTTGCCTGTGTCCCACACACACATTAATGAGCCTATGAAGCCAAAACACTGTCGGGAAGCTCGTACCCGCAGAGGTTTCCACGGTTGGGTGTCACCCTTCTTTTAATGATTAATTAGCTCAAAATTAATAATAATATATTCCTGGAATAAGGAAATAGAAACAGGCTAAGTCTTGCATTCTGCAACCTCAAGAATCGTATTTTATATAACCCCCATCTCTGCGCAGAATGTGGAGGAAATGACAAAAGGTGTGATTCACGCCGGAGCGCAGCGCGCACAGCTCTGGGGTATGAAGGCTTCCGGAGCTGGCAGACACGCTCCGATCGCATTCATTCATTCCTCCTTCCACCCCTGAAGGAGACAGTTTCATGACCTGCATGCAATCTATCAAGAAAAGGACGCAGAAAAAGAAAAAAAAAAAAAAAAAAAAACACAAAAAAAAAAAAAAAAAGATAAATTAAAAAAAAAAAAATTGTGGTTGAGGTCTGAGTTCAAGGAAAGGTGCACGGAAATGTGTCTGCCTCGGCTCATAACTTGGCAGATAGAGTGAACGTCGAAATACAATGGAAAGGGGCAATCAATCAAGATCGGGACACAGTGTTGTTCTGTTAAAGTGCAACAAAAAAAAACCGAACTCATATTGGCATTAAAATTAGCAAACATATTAAGGAATGGTTAAATAATGAAAAAAAAAAAAAAATTGCAAAAATTTTTTTAAAAAAACCCAACATCTTAATTTCTTATTAGTATGAGGGCCAGTGCAGAAACTTCAGCACTTAAAGCCTTGGATGCCATCAACGAGGCGGTTTATGGATATCTGCAGAATGCTCTGTAGAGTTGAATGCACTTGAGCATAGAAAGATCCACTGCTGGCAGCTACTTTTGAAACGACATGGAAATCATCAAGATCCGCTGCTGACAGCTACTTTTGAAACGACATGGAAATCATCAAGATCCGCTGCTGACAGCTACTTTTGAAACGACATGGAAATCATCAAGATCCGCTGCTGACAGCTACCGTACTTTTGCAATGACATGGAAATCATTAAGATCCGCTGCTGGCAGCTACTTTTGCAATGAAATCCCAAATTCAAAGTCAAGTCCGGAGACGCTGCAGGGCATAGTAGACGTTTAGGTCATGTGGCCTAGAGTGGACATCAAATATGTAGACAGCTCACAAAAACAGTATGGAGGGGGGTGTCTGTCAAGCGGCACGGTAAGGCGGCTTTCGCACCTCCGGTTTCTGCAATGCGGCACAATACGGCACTTTGCAGGAAAATCGCAACAGTTTTTTTTTTGTTGCCGGTTGCGTTTTTTCTGCATAGACTTTAATTAGTGCTGCATGGGCTCACGTTCGGTCCGGTTTTTGCCGCATGCGGCAGATTTAGCCGATGCGGCGGCCGGATGGAACGTTGCCTGGCACGTTATTTCGTGCGGCAAAAAAACCCAAAACCGCATTGCGCCGCATTCGGCGCATTTTTCAATGCATGCCTATGGCGGCGCGGTGCGGCAAAAAACGCATCCGGCCGCCGCATGCGGTTTTTGCCACTGCGCATGCTCAGTAGCATACCGCAAGAAGCAAAAACCGGACGGGCCGCATGGGAAAAACTTATGCAAAAGGATGCGGTGTTTTCACCGCATCCGTTGCATAGCTTGCACAGCCGGATTGAGCCGCACAGCTCAAGCCGGATGTGTGAAAGCAGCCTAAGAATTAGATACATGACAGTCCAGTAGTAGCAGAAATGGTCTGGTGCAGTAGTTCGTTCCAGGAACGCAAGTAGAAGCAGCATGCATTCCAAACTCAATACTTAGGAGACATCTAGCAAAAACAGTAAAGGGTGCGCGCCCCGGGTGACCATAGTAAGCCAACACACACACACACACACACACACACACACACACACACACACACACACACAGAGCGAGCCGGCAGGTGGAAGACGGGTAGATGACGAGGTGAGGAACACCATCCTCTCCAACCTTGAGGACCTTCTTGAAACTCCAGCTCTGTCCATCCCCTAATCTGTCACGCTCGTCCCTCTCCTATAAGAGTTAGTGACAGGTTCTGGTTCTGAGTCTTACTTTACCTTGTGAGACTCTGCTACTTAAATGTATTCCCTTTTCCTTTGGGGAAACGAGGGTTAATGTCAGTATTCCTTGCCACCAAGCAGTCTCATTATCATCTCAGGCGTTTCCAGTTTCGGACTTCTCCTAGTCCCCTTATATGGTCTCTGCTGCCAGAAGAGGGTGATTGTTATTCTCTGATCTGAGATATTTGGATGCTTGGCCTAGAGGTGGAAGGAGTTGGTGGAGCTCTCTCTTGAAGTTGCTGTGGTGGCTGCAGTCTTGGTGCTGACTGTAGCAGATATTTGTTGTTTTTCCCCGTCTTTCTTCCTTCCCTAGTGTGTTTCAGTGCAGCAGTGGGACTAATGGTCTTTACATACCCGCACCCTAGCCAGGGCTATCGTAGGGACTTTTCAGGGCTTCAGGTTCCTGCTCTGTGACAGGTGAAGAACCTGAATAGGCACTGGCTAGGAGTGCAAGGTACAGCAGTAGGTAAGTATAGAGGTGTCCATAGTCTCTCTACTAGCGGTAGGGCACACCGCTGTTAAAGTGTCCCACGGTGTTCCCGTTGTTTGTCGTGGTTTTACCCCTGTTTAGTTGTATATTTGGCCTCACGCAGGACCATCCCTAGTCCACGCTGTTGTATAATCATTTTGTTCTCCTTCAGGCAGTTGCCATGAAACCTTTTGATAATGCATATAAAGTAGTAGGTACCTGATATTAGGAGTCCACTGAAGTTGAGGATTCAGGCAGTGAACATCCGGGATTTTCTGAACCAATCAAAATATCTGAAACGAATGTCAGGTCATAAGGCAGAACATCCCTGATGAACTTTGAAGCTTCCAGCATGTCCCATGGTCCTGCCATTATATTTGGATTAGCCGGACCTACACCAATCCTGAGGGACATAAATGGAGGAAGCCGTAGCTTTGAGCCAGTAGCACTAAAAAATAGTGCAGGAAAGAAATCAATACCGCAGCTCCACCATTTACCAGGTAGACGAGGAGGGGGGGGAGGGGGAAGATTTATTTTGTTTATGGGCCACCATGATGGGGTTGTGAAATTGGAATCTCATATTCCCCTTCCATATCTAGAGGATTGGTCAGGACGTCCAGAATTAAACATTTGAGAGGTAGACTGAAAACTTCCATGAATTTGGTGGTGTCCAATAAAAGTGACAAAGGTGGCAATAGCACCCAGGCTATGGTGATTAGAAGGTCCAAGAGTCCATCAAGACCTGGCACATTGGATTTGGAGTTTTCTTACAGATTCTCCATTGGGTCTCAAGACCTTCAAGTTTCCACGTAACGGAATGCAGATTTTTCCTTAGTATGAACCGAGCAAAATCTCTGAACAGAATGTCAAGTGACAAGGCAGAACATCCCCGATGACCTACGAAACTTCCAGCATATCCCATGGTCCTGCCATTACATTCGGACTAGTGGTCACCTCCACCAATCTTGAGGGACACAAATGGGGATAGCTGTAGCTTTGACCCAGTAGCACTACTGTGCATGAGAACATTTTGCAGGAATGAAATCAGTACTTCAGCTCCATGATTCCCCGGATAAATGGGGGGAAGGGGAGGGGGGGGGTTGCTTTTGTTTATGGGCCACCATGATGGGGTTGTGAAATTGAAATTGGCATCTCATATTCCTCTTCCATATCTAGAGGATTGGTCAGGATGTCAAGAATTAAACATTTGAGAAGTAGCCTGAACACATCCTTCTTGAGTTTGGTGGTGTCCAATAAAAAGGGACGCCAAAGTGGTAGTAGCACCCAGGCCATGATGATTAGAAGGCCCAAGAGTCCATCAAGACCTGGCACATTGGAGTTGGGGGTCTTCTTACAGATTCTGTATTGGGTCCCAAGAGCTTCAAGTTTCCACGTAAGGGAAACCGTATGTAAATGCAGATATTTCCTTAGTATAAACCAAGCAAAATCTCTGAACAGGTGACAAGGCAGAACATCCCTGATGACCTCAAAAACTTCCAGCATGTCCCATGGTCCTGCCATTACATTCAGACTAGTGGGACCTCCACCAATCTTGAGGGACACAAATGGAGATAGCTGTAGCTTTGACCCAGTAGTACTACTGTGCATGAGAACATTTTGTAGGCATGAGATCAATACTGCACCTCCATCATTCCCTGGATAAAATGAGGGGGGGGGGGGAATGCTTTTGTTTATGAACTACCATAATGAAATTGTGAACTTGGCATCTCATATTCCCCTTCCATATCTAAAGGATTGGTAAGGACGTTCAGAATTAGAAACATTTAAGAAGTAGCCTGAAAACATCCTTCTTGAATTTGGTGGTGTCCAATAAAAAAGGGACGCGAAGGTGGTAGTAGCACCCAGGCCATGGTGATTAGAAGGCCCAAGAGTCCATTAAGACCTGGCACATTGGAGTTGGTGGTCTTCTTACAGATATACAGTTAGGTCCAGAAATATTTGGACAGTGACACAATTTTGGCGAGTTGGGCTCTGCATGCCACCACATTGGATTTGAAATGAAACCTCTACAACAGAATTCAAGTGCAGATTGTAACGTTTAATTTGAAGGTTTGAACAAAAATATCTGATAGAAATTGTAGGAATTGTCACATTTCTTTACAAACACTCCACATTTTAGGAGGTCAAAAGTAATTGGACAAATAAACCAAACCCAAACAAAATACTTTTATTTTCAATATTTTGTTGCGAATCCTTTGGAGGCAATCACTGCCTTAAGTCTGGAACCCATGGACATCACCAAACGCTGGGTTTCCTCCTTCTTAATGCTTTGCCAGGCCTTTACAGCCACAGCCTTCAGGTCTTGCTTGTTTGTGGGTCTTTCCGTCTTAAGTCTGGATTTGAGCAAGTGAAATGCATGCTCAATTGGGTTAAGATCTGGTGATTGACTTGGCCATTGCAGAATGTTCCACTTTTTTGCACTCATGAACTCCTGGGTAGCTTTGGCTGTATGCTTGGGGTCATTGTCCATCTGTACTATGAAGCGCCGTCCGATCAACTTTGCGGCATTTGGCTGAATCTGGGCTGAAAGTATATCCCGGTACACTTCAGAATTCATCCGGCTACTCTTGTCTGCTGTTATGTCATCAATAAACACAAGTGACCCAGTGCCATTGAAAGCCATGCATGCCCATGCCATCACGTTGCCTCCACCATGTTTTACAGAGGATGTGGTGTGCCTTGGATCATGTGCCGTTCCTTTTCTTCTCCAAACTTTTTTCTTCCCATCATTCTGGTACAGGTTGACCTTTGTCTCATCTGTCCATAGAATACTTTTCCAGAACTGAGCTGGCTTCATGAGGTGTTTTTCAGCAAATTTAACTCTGGCCTGTCTATTTTTGGAATTGATGAATGGTTTGCATCTAGATGTGAACCCTTTGTATTTACTTTCATGGAGTCTTCTCTTTACTGTTGACTTAGAGACAGATACACCTACTTCACTGAGAGTGTTCTGGACTTCAGTTGATGTTGTGAACGGGTTCTTCTTCACCAAAGAAAGTATGCGGCGATCATCCACCACTGTTGTCATCCGTGGACGCCCAGGCCTTTTTGAGTTCCCAAGCTCACCAGTCAATTCCTTTTTTCTCAGAATGTACCCGACTGTTGATTTTGCTACTCCAAGCATGTCTGCTATCTCTCTGATGGATTTTTTCTTTTTTTTCAGCCTCAGGATGTTCTGCTTCACCTCAATTGAGAGTTCCTTAGACCGCATGTTGTCTGGTCACAGCAACAGCTTCCAAATGCAAAACCACACACCTGTAATCAACCCCAGACCTTTTAACTACTTCATTGATTACAGGTTAACGAGGGAGACGCCTTCAGAGTTAATTGCAGCCCTTAGAGTCCCTTGTCCAATTACTTTTGGTCCCTTGAAAAAGAGGAGGCTATGCATTACAGAGCTATGATTCCTAAACCCTTTCTCCGATTTGGATGTGAAAACTCTCATATTGCAGCTGGGAGTGTGCACTTTCAGCCCATATTATATATATAATTGTATTTCTGAACATGTTTTTGTAAACAGCTAAAATAACAAAACTTGTGTCACTGTCCAAATATTTCTGGACCTAACTGTATCTTCCCCTTCCATATCTAGAGGATCGGTCAGGACGTCCAAAATTAAATATTTGAGAAGAAACCTGAAAACGTCCTCCTTAAATTTGGTGGTGTCCAATAAAAGTGAAAAAGGTGGAAGTAGCACCTTGAGGTCCCAAGAGCTTCAGGTTTCCACATAAGGGCTGGAGAACAACCAGCCTAAAATGTGTGCTCCAGCAGGATGTCCATCACACCCCGACACCCAAGAAGCAAAAAGTAACCGCCTTTCCCATCTCTACTTTTACCGAGAGGGTCTTCAAAACTACAGACTAAAATTACACAAATTTCAAATTACTTTCAAGGAAACAATGTGGTTCGTTTCGATGGAGGTTTTGCTGAAACTCGACCCTTGTTTTGTCGTCACTATTAAAGCCTTAAATACAAGTTGCCTTTTGTAAAATACATGTTTGAAGCAACCGCAGCCGCACACAAAATAAAGAGGGATAAAGGAGGTGATCGGAACTGAACAAGAGATAATTAGTCCTCTAGGGGTGCAAATATTTTCTATGTGCACACTCCACATATCTCCACATCCAAGGCCAGCTTGGATTAGTAACTGAACTTCACTCCAAAGGCCAAGGTGCTAATCTTTGGGGGATTGGCATTGTATTTCACAAATATGGAAATAACCCAAGTCTTAAAGGGAATGTCAGCAGGTTTTTGCTACCTCATCTAAGAGCAGCATGATGTAGGCCAAGAGACCCTGAGCTCAACGATGAATCACTTAGATTACTGTGTGCAGCCGTTCTGTCACAGTGAAAGATTTGAGATTTTGCATGTAGCAGTACTGGGAGAGCTGCCCCTGTCTACACCAGGCTTTCAGTGCACATTTCCATACACAGAAGCTGCAAATCACAGAGGGTGGCGGAGTTGGATTAAATATGCTGCTGAGACCCACTAATGATAAAGATAAGAGGCTTAAACTAATATTGCAGGTAAACGAAAAAAAAAAAAGAGATAACAGACAAAGGGCTGAAGTCTCGGTTTTAACTCTTGCAGCATGCGGTTCTCAGAGTACACTGCAAAAATCTATGGACAGAGTCCCTTTAAATAGTCCCTGAACTTTCAGATAATCTCATTCAATAGATAATGTGATTAATATAAAATCTGCAAATCACTTTATGCAAAAATAAGTTTTATAGGGGCAAAAGGTGGGGGGGATGGGCCTAGTCCCGGGGGGCAGGGGAACCTAGTACTAGTCCTGGGATTAGGAGGTGGGCTGGACACAAGTAGTCCTAGTCCTGGAGGCAGGAGATGGGGGGATGGACGGTCCTAGTCCTAGTCCGGGGGGCAGGAGATGGGGGAACGGAGGAGGTGCAGGGGCAGGAGGTGGGGGGACCTAGTACTAGTCCTGGAAGCAGGAGGTGGAAAGGACGTAGCTAGTCCTAGTCCCGGGGGAGGGGGGAGGCAGACTGACCTAGTCCTAGTTTAGGGGGGAGGTGGCGAGGGGGACGGCCCTAGTCCCAGTCCCGGGGGCAGGAGCGACAGCTCTAGTCCCGGGGGCAGGAGGGACGGCCCTAGTCCCGGGGGCAGGAGGCAGTGCGGGCCGGCCCTAGTCCCGGGGGCAGGAGGCAGTGGGGGCCGGCCCTAGTCCCGGGGGCAGGAGGCGGTGAGTGGGGGGGGGGTAGTCCTAGTCTCTCTGCAAGAAGTGGGGTACACAGATTGTATGTGTGTCTGTAGTTTGGCGGTAGAGTAGGAGCAGAGAAACAGAGAAAAGGGTTTTCAATTCAATACAGATAAGCTATTGAACAATTGCAGAACTAAAGCATGCTCGCAAGTTAGGAAAAGGAAGCTCCTGCCCCTATAGTGCAGGCAGAATGCTGAGAAGAACCACCTACTGAAAAGGGTTAAGAAAAGCATAAAAATTGGGACAGTTTTCGACTATTTAAACTGGTATGTGCACCAGGAGCAGTTTTAGCTTGTAAAATATGACATCTGAGATCTGTAGGGGTGAGGAGAACATCGTTAAAAGTATGAACCAAGTCTTCTCTACAAACCTGCTGACCAGGCATGAACCCAACGTCCTCATTCGGTGAAGGTTCGTTCAATATCATAGTAAAGAAGGATGAGGTGTAGTTAGGCCTTCCCACATGCGTCTACAGTGGCCATTTTGGACATGAAGAACTGAAGCACCGATCTTTTGGTCATTGGTCATCTTGAAAGATAACACCGGGTATTTGTGTTTGCAACCTTGGTGGTCCAGCATAATGCGGTCTACCTTGAACGTCTAGAGTTTAAGAAGGGTAAGAAAAGTAATACCACAAATTGATCTGGTAAAGTCAACTGATCCGACTTTAGATCAGGACAATCCTTTAAAATTGGTCCACAAAAGGAGTTGGGTTCAGTCATGCTGCCCAAAAAATGAGTTTTATGGGCGTCCATGGGTGTGTTGGAGATGGTGAGTCTCAGTGGTGGGGTCAGTAATGGTCATCAAGAATGCTGGTGGCTCCTTACCGGATTTTGTTAATGGTGGTGGGGGGGGGGGGGGAAAGAGTCCCAGTTTCGATGAAGTAGAAGACTTTATGGTCTCTGGACCTGATGACAGGGAGTATGTAGGGAGGATGTCCGCTTTGACATGACATATGGAAACATTGGGGATTACAGGCTCAATACAATAATGCAGAGGAGGAAGTTCTTACCGATTAATTGGAATTTGTACAAATCCTTCATCATATCTTATTTGACTTCTTGGGATGGGCTCCTCGTTTCCTTTGGGTCTTTGAAGCTCTAAGTGATGATTATTGTACGAGAACACTCAGCGTATTTACCTAAATCTTTCCTGCCCCTCGAGCACTTTGAATCTAGATAGGAACCCTCTCAATGGGCAGAGGGGGCTTCGGAGACAACTTTCAAGGAGCCGAGCTGTGATACGATGAATCTCGGGCAAACAATTATGAAATTGCCTTCAAAAGGGCCATTGTAGGAGAGGAACGCTGAGTCAATGTTTGCCTTCCGCACAGAATTAGGACTTCTGGGTCCGTTTGGTTTGTGACCCCCGCAGAAAAGCTGGCAGGCATCCTGAAATCACAAGGCTTTTTTACAGCCACCTGTATGCGGAGAGCGCTCTACACCTGACTTGGAATGAACTTCCAGGTGTGTCGGACTACAGCTACCAACATTTTGGATCAGTCATCGATAAATTCAACACTAGAGGAACGGCCTCGGCTTCTCTGAGACAAAGGCGTGTGTAGGAATGCCAAAGCTGGATCAAAACACTTGGACGGGGCCCAAGTCACTTCCAAATGCATTAGACAAGCCTCCTTCCGATGCGCTCTTCAACTTCAGTGGTCAGAGAGGGGGTCGACTTTACATTTAGATAAGAGAACTTGTCCCTTGATCTTGGAGTCATTAGGGGTCAGGGAAGTCAGGCCCCTACATACACAGTGTGTAGAATATTTAGGCAAGTTGTATTTTAGAGGATTTTTTTTTTATTATCGATCAACAACTATGTTCTCAATCAGCCCAAAAGACTCAAATATCAAAGCTTAATATTTTGGCAGTTGGAGGGGTTTTTTAGATTTGGCTATCTTAGGAGGATTCTGTTTGTGCAGATAACTATTACTGTGCAGAATTATTAGGCAACTTAATAAAAACCAAATCTATTCCCATCTCACTTGTTTATTGTCACCAGGTAAACCAATATAACTGCACAAAATTTAGAAATAAACATTTCTGACATGCAAAAACAAAACCCCAAAAAATTAGTGCCCAATATAGCCCCCTTTCTTTCTGATGACACTCAGCAGCCGACCATCCATAGATTCTGTCAGTTGCTTGATCTGTTTACGATGAACATTGCGTGCAGCAGCCACCACAGCCTCCAGACACTGCTCCCAGAGGTGCACTGTTTTCCCTCCCTGTAGATCTCACATTTTATGAGGGACCACAGGTTCTCTATGGGGTTCAGATCAGGTGAACAAGGGGACCATGTCATTATTTTTTCATCTTTTAGACCTTTACTGGCCAGCCACGCTGTGGAGTAGTTGGATGCATGTGATGGAGCATTGTCCTGCATGAAAATCATGTTTTTCTTGAACGATATCGACTTCTTCCTGTACCACTGCTTGAAGAAGTTGTCTTCCAGAAACTGGCAGTAGGTCTGGGAGTTGAGCTTCGCTCCATCCACAACCCGAAAAGGTCCCACAAGTTGATCTTTGATGATCCCAGCCCATACCAGTGCCCACCTCCACCTTGTTGGCGTCTGAGTCGGAGTGGAGCTCTCTGCCCTTTACTGATCCAGCCTCTGGCCCATCCATCTGGCCCATGAAGAGTCACTCTCATTTCATCAGTCCATAAAACCTTTGAAAAATCAGTCTTAAGATATTTGTTGGCCCAGTCTTGACGTTTTATCTTATGTTTCTTGTTCAGAGGTGGTGGTTTTTCAGCCTTCCTTACCTTGGCCTGTCCCTGAGTATGGCACACCTTGTGCTTTTTGATACTCCGGTAATGTTGCCGCTCTGAAATATGGCCAAACTGGTGGCAAATGACATCTTGGCAGCTTCACGCTTGATTTTCCTTAATTCATGGGCAGTTATTTTCCGCCTCTTTTGCCCAACACGCTTCTTGCGACCCTGTTGGCTATTTGCCATGAAACGCTTGATTGTTCGGTGATCACGCTTCAAAAGTTTGGCAATTTCAAGACTGCTGCATCCCTCTGCAAGACGTCTCACAATTGTGGACTTTTCAGAGCCCGTCAAATCTCTCTTCTGACCCATTTTGCCAAAGGAAAGGAAGTTGCCTAATAATTAAGCACACCTTATATAGGGTGTTTATGTCATTACACCGCACCCCTCCTCATTACAGAGATGCACATCACCTGATTTACTTAATTGGTACTTGGCTCTCAGCCTATACAGCTTGGAGTGGGTCAACAAGTATAAAAAGTATCATGTGATCAAAATACTCATTTGCCTAATAATTCTGCACACAGTGTATATTTAAATCCCATAAAAGTGAGGGTTTTTTTAATTCAGTTTTATGATACAGGAAACCTCTCTGGAAAAAAAACTAAAATGTTGAAAATCTTCTCTGGCAGCAGTGTGAGCAGTGTCCTCTTACCATAGCACCCCTGCTATCTTCAATATTCGATAAAAAAAAAAAAAAAAAAAAAAAAAAAAAGACAGGGTGGACAGCACTGCGCATGCATTTTTTTTAGCCTCTTCTTACCACAGCACACCCATATCTACAGGTTTAAATTACTATGTAATCCAACAAATCTCTCATAGGTGCTTAATAAATTTAGTATTTATCTCAAAAAGACTCCCATAGACAGATGATTAATATATACCAGCCCCCAAGAATCAAAACACCATGAAATAAAAACACTACACTACACTACCCTCCCTTGAGAAAGTCCAACCCAGGATGAAACGCGCGTCGGGCAGCAGGCAGGCGAATTCTATGGACTCTGTACATAGGTAATACACACTACATTTATTTTTGATACCATATTTATTGCAGCATTTTCACTTTAGAGCACTAAGCACTTTATATTTCTAATGGCTGTATATAAGGAATATTTATAAGTAACTTTTTGTAGGCCATTTCAGGCCATAAATTTGATATGAGATTTTTTTATTTTTTGTATATATTTTTTTCTACCTATGAATTTCCCTTTCTATTGTATATTTTTGCTCTCCTACGGTTTTTGATTGTATCAGATTTTTAATATTTATACAAATAAAAAATACACATTTAATTTCATGGTGTTTTGATTCTTAGTTTTAGATTACTGTAGAGAGACAAGATGTATGGTAGTGTAAGCAGCCTCTTCTTACCTCAGCAAACCAGATATATACAAGTTTAGATTAGAAAGACAAGATGGCCAGCAGAACAAGCAGCCGCTTCAGCCTTACATTGGTACACATGATAGCTACAGTTTTAGATCAGAAAGACTGGGTGGACAGAAGCGAGTGACCTCTTATTACCTCAGCCCCTTGGTAGCTCCAGAATTAGATCAGATAGACCGGGTAAATAGATGTGTGAACAGCATCTTTTCACCCCAGCAGCCGTAATATCTCCAGAATTAAATCAGGTAGACAAGATTGTGAGCAGTGTGAGCAGGCTCTTACCTCCGCCCCCCGGTACCTCCAGTATTAGATCAAGAAGATAGTGTGGAGAGCAGTGTGAGCAGCCTCTTCTTAACTCAGCACTACGGGTATCCCCAGTATTAGATCGGATGAACAGTACTGGACAGCAGTGTGAGCAGCCTCTTACCCTTGCAACCCTAATATCTTCAGCATTAGATGAGATAGACAAGATGGACAGTAGTGTGAGCAGTCTCTTACCTCAGCCCCCCTGGTATCTCTAGTATTAGATCAGACAGATATGGTGAATATCAGTGTGAGCAGCCTCTTCTTACCCCAGCAGCCCTAATATCTCCAGTATTAGATCAGATAGACAAGATGGACAGTAGTGTGAGCAGTCTCTTGCCTTAATCCCCTAGTATCTCCAGAATTAGATCACTTAAACATAGTGGACAGCAGCGTGAGCAGCCTCTTCTTACCTCAGCATTTTTGAGATCTCCAAAGACCCTGATTCCAATGATGTGTCACTTACTGGGCTGTGTTGTTGATGTTTCAATAAAATCAATGTTTTATCACCAGGGGATTATCACTACAAGACTGGGTGTCTTGTGCCTCCTGGTTCTTCTGCTCTGTTCAACCCCACCCCCAATGAGCAAAATACACAAAGCTGCCAATCAGTGATGTGGGCGGAGTTATCCAGCGCTCCGCATTCTCAGCTCTGCTAGAGAAAACTGTGATTGTATTAAAATGACAACAAGGGACCTGCAAGTGACACATCGCTGGAATCAGGGGCTCTGCCCCTACCTCACACTGCTCTCAGATTACGTAGCAAAAACCAGGTAAAATTATTAATCAAAGGTAAGCAAATTACCTTGTCTTGGTTCTCTCTGTTCTTGTAGCACAGGTTGGCAATGAGACGAATGAGATGGGCCTTGAACCCCACGGCGGCGTGCGTCAGGTCACTTCCAAGGGACGCGCTATGAGTGGAGGTAAACACGTTCTTGCTTTGTTTTCCCGCCAGATGTGTCAGACGCAGGGTGTCTGTAGAAAATTCATGAGGCAGTCATCTGCTAAAGCTAATCTACAGGACCTTCACTTAAAGAGGACATGTCACCAAGTCAACAGTGGCCAGTTTCTGCTCTTTTTTTATTCTCAATCCTCCCAAATACTGTTTTCTTATTTTTATTTATTTTTTTTAGATTCTAGAGATGAGCTTTTTATTTAGTATACATTTTATGGTCTTTACTAAGAGGGGTGTGGCTTCCAGGATCCTCAGGGGCGTGTCTGTATTCTGCTCTGTGAGCCACGCCCCCTTATAAAAGAAATAGCAGTAAACAAAAAGGTCTATATCTCTGGAACCGTATTGTGGATTTAAAAAAAATAAACAGCGGATTCCTCAAAGGAGCAGCGGCAATGAAATGAGACAATAAAGTGCCGCTGTTTAATCCCATGACAGGTACCCTTTAAGGAGAGTGATGTGAGACTGCCTACCTACAACAGTGTCCAGTAATCCTGGGCATCGCTGCAAACAGCCGAGGTGATCAGCATCGGAGGTCATTTCACAGAGAAGGTCCAAGAGACGGATCACAACTAAGGCCTCCTGAGGAGGAAGGGACAAATATTGAAGATTACATTAATGTACATGTAGAGATTTGGGGAAGCTGCGTAGAAAAACCTACCGGAAACCTCATGTCTGGTAGTCAGTACTACGCAAATCCAGAGAGGATTAATGTGTCTCAGACTGGTTGCTAGGGATAAACTGCCTAGCAACCTTTTATATATGGTAGTTAGGCCGCACATTCTTATGTCTGGTAGTCAGTACTACGCAAATCCAGAGAGGAGTAATGTGTGGCAGACTGGTTGCTAGGGATAAACTGCCTAGCAACCTTTTATATATGGTAGTTAGGCCGCACATTCTTATGTCTGGTAGTCAGTACTACGCAAATCCAGAGAGGAGTAATGTGTGGCAGACTGGTTGCTAGGGATAAACTGCCTAGCAACCTTTTATATATGGTAGTTAGGCCGCACATTCTTAGCAACCAATATGTCTCATCATTGAGGGACGGGGGGGGCAAGAGCTTGAAGGATTGGCAGGAGACATGCCATATATCTCTCCTACTTAATGTAAATATTTGGGTAAAGAACTCAAAGGGGTATTCCTAGGACTACAACATGAGATCACATAATCCTCAGGATCGGTGGAGATCCTAGGGGGTCAGACCACCATAACAGGGGTTTTCCAATCTCCAAGATCCTATCCCAATAGGTAGTGGGTGAAAGAATAATAATAATATTATTAGCAAATCCCTTATATTAGAAATGTAGTATAGTTCTCCTGATTAGCTATGTCACTTACCTCATGTGCAGGGCATTGCAGAAGCTTATGTATCCATGGTTACGACAACACACAACTAACTGTCCATATATCTGTGGCCATAACCTTAGATACCCAAGCTACTTTTATGCCCTGCACATAAGGCAAGTGACCATGGATACCTAAGCTACTGTAATGCCCTGCCCATGAGGTAAATGACATAACTTTTCAGGAGAATTATACTATATTTTTAATTGGAGGTATTTGCTAATATTCTTATTATTACACTTACTACATATTAGAATAGACTTTTGCAGATGGAACTAATGTTGTGAATGTTGTCTGTCTGAGTGCTGTTTTGGAGCTCTCTCTGGTGGCCAGGAATGGTAGTGAAACTGAATCTGAGTCTGTGACTCAGACAGGTGTCGGCGTTAATTGGGAATTAAGGAAGTCCTATTGCAGACAAGTAACACATACCGGACTTATTCTGCAATAGGACTGTATTGGGATCAGGAGGGGATGGAGGGGACAGAGGGCACAGAGGGGATAGATACCCTCACTGTGGGAGCCCCAATAATCAAAGAACTTATTTAGGAATGATATCTAGGGTCAGCTTAAGTGGCATAACATAGGAAATTAACCCTTAAAAAGGGGATAATTTCCTATGTTATGCCAGCCCAATAATCAGCCAAGTAGTGAAAGCAGCCATCTTTGAGTATTTCCGCTGGCAAGGACACTTGACACTTAATAGTTATTCAGATGAGAAGATGAAGTTGAGGGTCAGAGAGGGTTTCTCAAGCAAACAATAAGGAATAAGTGTCAGAATGGCTTCTTCCCCATACTGTGCGATTCCCGGGACCAAGAACATGGGGCACAGACCTCCTTTTGCTACACCTCCAATAAAGCCGTCAGTTAAGAGGACGATGATGGGGCTTTGTTCCTTTTACCAACCAAGGTAAACTTTCGGCTAAGAATACAACCTATTCGGGTAAACCTGAGCTTTGCATATAGTGAAGAGGATGCATCCATTTAAAATTTAGGGGGAGAATTTCCTAAAATGTAATGGTCAGTCTGACAACAGAATCTATCTCCCGAGCCTTAAAACTGATCAGACATATTACCTCCTCCTCGTAGTTCCCCGGAGCCGCCAGTTTCAGCACCGCTCGGCACTGATTCTGGAAACCGTCAGAGAGGAATTCCGCTATTTGCCGCAGATTATTGCGCTCTGCCTCCGTAGGACGACTCTTCTCATTTACTTTGGACAAAATAAGTTCCAAAAGGGTCATCCTGCCAATAAAGAAGAACATGTGACTAGCTATGTAGAAAAGTTAGCACAGCAGTACAACGGCCTATCGGTATGAATGTGTGTGCAGAGTTTTTGGAGCCGAAACCCTCCAAATCCTCCTACAATTCTCAAAGTTCCTCATTTTTTTACTTTTTCTAAGCTTTTTGCTAGAGAAAAAAAAAATGTAGATAGTTAATTTGGGTATAATCCATTAATGCAAACATACGTCTCCATGGTAACAGACTACGAACTCCTTGTCGTCGGAGCACACAGTCATACTTCGTCTAATATAATATTGTGGAGAAATAAAAAAAAAAAAAAATCTAGGATAATAAAACCAGTAAAGGGAGTGCCTCGAAGAAGTATTCATACCCAATGAACTTTTCTACATTTTTTCATGTTACATGTCCAAACATAAATGTGTTTTATTGGATATTTATCTGATATACCACCACTAAAAGTAGCAAGTACTTGTGACGTGTAAAGGAAATGATTCCTGGGTTTTCTAAATATTTTAAAAATATAAAATCAAAAATTGTGAGGTGCATTTGTATTTGGCCCCTGAGTCAATACTTTGCAGCACCACCTTTTGCTGCAGTTACTACGGTGAGTCTTTAGGGGTAAGTCTCTACCAGCTTTCCACATCTAGGTGACATTTCTGCCCCTTCCTTCCATGTGAGATTGGATGCAGACATCTGTCACAGATGCTCAATATAATTTCGGTCTGGACTGTCACTAAGCCGCTCACATATGCTCTGATCTAAACCCTCCATTGTAGCTCTGGCGGGATGTTTAGGGTCGTTGTCCCGTCCCAGGCTCAAGTCTTTTACAGCCTCTAATAGGTTTTCCTTCAGGATTGCCCTGTACTAAGCTAAATCCATTTTCCCCATCACCTCTGACCAGCTTTCCCTGCCCCTGCTGAAGAAAAGCCTCCCCAAAAGTATGATGTGGCCTCCACCATGTGTGACGGTGGGGATGGTGTTTTCAGGGTGATGTGCAGGATTAGTTTTCCACCACACACAGCGTTTTGCATTTAGCTCAAAAAGTCTCATCTGACCAGAGCACCTTTTTCCACATATTGTCTGTCTCCCACATGGCTTTTGTACACTGCAAAAGGGACTTCTTATGGTTTCCTACTTTCCAACTGTCTTTCTTTTTGCCACTTCTCCATAAAGGCCAGATTTGTGGAGTATACAACTAATGCTTGTCCTGTGGACAGATTCTCCCCCCTGAGCTGTAAGCTGGATGCTTCTCTAATTAGTGCTCACCCTGTCTTGGTAACTTTCCGGTTGTGCCATTCTCTTTCCATTTTTGGATGATCAATTGAACAGTGCCCCATAAGATGTTCAAAGCTGGTGCTATTTTTTTTTTTTTTTATAACCCAACCCTGCTTTACTCTTCTCCACAACTTTATCCCTTACCTGTCCGGTGAGTTCCTTGGCTTTTCCTAATGCTATGTGGTCCCCAATGTTCTCACACAAACCTCTGAGGTTTTCATTAAAACATTTTTAGTTATACTGAGAATAAACTACACACAGGTCGACTCCACTAATCAGGCAACTTCTGGAGGCAATTGTGACTCCGGATTTTATTTAGGGTTAAAAGACTACAGGGGGTTGAATACAAATGCACATCACAATTTTCAGATTTATATCCTTTACACCGTGTGCAGACTTATTAGGCAATTTGTATTTCAGCGGATTTTTTTTTTTTTATTGATCAACAACTATGTTCTCAATCAACCCAAAAGACTCAAATATCAAAGCTTAATATTTTTGGCAGTTGGAGGGTTTTTTAGATTTGGCTATCTTAGGATTATATCTGTTTGTGCAGGTAACTATTACTGTGTAGAATTATTAGGCAACTTAATAAAAACCAAATCTATTCCCATCTCACTTGTTTATTTTCACCAGGTAAACCAATATAACTGCACAAAATTTAGAAATAAACATTTCTGACATGCAAAAACAAAACCCAAAAAATTAGTGCCCAATATAGCCCCCTTTCTTTCTGATGACACTCAGCAGCCTCCATCCATAGATTCTGTCATTGCTTGATCTGTTTACGATCAACATTGCGTGCAGCAGCCACCACAGCCTCCAGACACTGCTCCCAGAGGTGGACTGTTTTCCCTCCCTGTAGATCTCACATTTTATGAGGGACCACAGGTTCTCTATGAGGTTCAGATCAGGTGAACAAGGGGGCCATGTCATTATTTTTTCATCTCTTAGACCTTTACGGGCCAGCCACGCTGTGGAGTAGTTGGTTACATGTGATGGAGCATTGTACTGCAGGAAAATCATGTTTTTCTTGAACGATACCGACTTCTTCCTGCACCACTGCTTGAAGAAGTTGTCTTCCAGAAACTAGCAGTAGGTCTGGGAGTTGAGCTTCACTCCATCCTTAACCCGAAAAGGTCCCACAAGTTGATCTTTGATGATACCAGCTCATACCAGTACCCACCTCCACCTTGCTGGCATCGGAGTGGAGCTCTCTGCCCTTTACTGATCCAGCCTCTGGCCCATCAAGAGTCACTCTCATTTCATCAGTCCATAAAACCTGTGAAAAATCAGTCTTCAGATATTTCTTGTAGAACCGAAAAAGGTGTTTCTGCAAATAAGGATTTTTTACATTCCAAAATAACTCATAAAGTATCCATCATAATTTGAAAAAGTGTCAAATTTTATTCCATCATATTTAAATTACAAAATTACTTTATTAAATGCTGGTGTTCACAGAATTTTAAAATAACCCTACCCCATAAAACCATACATTGAAAAAACTGGTACGTTGTGGAACAGCCATAATATCAGTAAATATATCGTGTATACATATAAAAATTCCTGGGTATAAATTGACATGAACGCATCCAATGATCTCACACAGCTATGATGAGATGCCAATGTAACTCAAAGGTTAAATATTCAGCCTGCAGCCTGTATTACATATTGCAACCAAATCTATAATCCAAAACCGTATGGAAGGAAGCAATAATAGAATTGAACTCTTATCCAAGTTACATCATTATTCAGAAAGAACAATTCACAGTACACAGGGCTTCCTATTAAAATTTGAACTATTTATCAAATTACATTATTCAGAGGAAACAGCATATATACCAATATATCAACCTGGTGTCAGCCTAGTATCAAAGGCAGGGAGCAAGAAGCTTCCGCTAAAGCTGGAAGAGATCAGGAAGCCACAGTTTGTATACCCAGATGGCGGACCACAACGCCCAGCACCTCGACGCGCGTTTCGCCTCTCGCTTCGACCAGTTTTTTCATTGTATGGTTTTATGGGGTAGGGTTATTTTAAAATTCTGTGAACACCAGCATTTAATAAAGTAATTTTGTAATTTAAATATGATGGAATAAAATTTGACACTTTTTCAAATTATGATGGATACTTTATGAGTTATTTTGGAATGTAAAAAATCCTTATTTGCAGAAACACCTTTTTCGGTTCTATATGTGATTAATATGGTGGAATCTGCGTTGTTCAAATGTTTAGGCAGATACGGATTTCTGGTCCCTTTCTTCGGTTTAATATTCAGATATTTCTTGGCCTAGTCTTGGCGTTTTATCTTATGTTTCTTGGTCAGAGGTGGTGGTTTTCAGCCTTCCTTACCTTGGCCATGTCCCTGAGTATGGCACACCTTGTGCTTTCTGATACTCCAGTAACGTTGCAGCTCTGAAATATGGCCAAACTGGTGGCAAATGGCATCTTGGCAGCTTCACACTTGATTTTCCTCAATTCATGGGCAGTTATTTTGCGCCTTTTTTGCCCAACACACTTCTTGCGACCCTGTTGGCTATTTGCCATGAAACGCTTGATTGTTCGGTGATCACGCTTCAAAAGTTTTGCAATTTCAAGACTGCTGCATCCCTCTGCAAAACAGCTCACAATATGGACTTTTCAGAGCCCGTCAATTCTCTCTTCTGACCCATTTTGCCAAAGGAAAGTAAGTTGGCTAGTAATTAAGCACCCCTTATATAGGGTGTGGAAGTCATTACACCGCACCCCTCCTCATTACAGAGGTGCACATCACCTGATTTACTTCATTGGTAGTTGGGTCCCAGCCTATACAGCTTGGAGTAGGACAACATGTATAACAAGCATCATGTGATCAAAATACTCATTTGCCTAATAATTCTGCACACAGTGTATACTTCACAAATAGTTGCTACTTAGTGGTGGTATAATCACATAAAATACATTTAAGTTTGTGGGTGTAACATGAAAAAAGGAAATATATGTAGAAGTTCACGAGGTTTGAATACTTTTTCAAGGCACGGTACATTTGAGATCAATTTGAAAAGGGCCAGAACATTGAGTTTCAAAACCATTCCGCCTCCTCTACAGCGATGATGCCAACCTGGATCCTGTAATCTTAAACGTTCACTTGATGCCAGCTTGTGGCCAAGGAGCGATGTTAACCAACCAATTTAAAACCATTACAGACATAGAAACATGTACTTAGGGAATGTTTGCCAGCTTCGAAGCCACACGCTTTTTTTTTTTTTTTTTTTTTTAAAAAAAAAAAATGGTAAAAAAAGGGCACATCTTGCCGAATTGTGGACACACAAAGGTTTTTTTTTTTTGCATGATAAACATTTGATAATATATGCCTCCGTGTATGTACAAATTCATCCTAGGACCTCCGTGAGTCGTAACATTTTGGGTACCCGGTTCTCGTAAAGAAACGGCTCTGTATGTACTCCCTCAAGTCTACTGGAGATTCTGGGGGAAAAAAAAACAAAAAACCCACCAAAAACGTAGTGAGCATGCTCAGTTGTGTTGATCTCCAATAGATGGACATTTCAAGGGTTACTTTATGATTGACTTAAGGGGGCTTTACACGCTGCGACATCGCTAATGCGGAGTCGTTGGGGTCACGGAATTTGTGACGCACATCCGGCCGTATTAGCGATGCCGTTGCGTGTGACACCGATAAGCGATTTTGCATCGTTGCAAAAACGTGCAAAATCGCTAATCGGCGACATGGGGGTCCATTCTTAAAAATCGTTACTGCAGCAGTAACGAAGTTGTTCCTCATTCCTGCGGCAGCACACATAGCTGCGTGTGACGCCGCAGGAACGAGGAAGCTCCCCTTACCTGCCTCCCGGCTGCTATGCGGAAGGAAGGAGGTGGGCGGGATGTTACGTCCCGCTCATCTCCGCCCCTCCGCTGTTATTGGGAGGCGGTTCAGTGACGCTTCAGTGACGTCGCTGTGACGCCGCACGGACCGCCCCCTTAGAAAGGAGGCGGTTCGCCGGTCACAGCGACGTCGCCGGAAAGGTAAGTATGAGTGACGGCTCTTTGCGATGTTGTGCGGCACGGGCAGCGATTTGCCCGTGTCGCGCAACAGATGGGGGCGGGTACCCACACTAGCGATATCGGGACCGATATCGCAGTGTGTAAAGTAGCCTTTAGTGTCCGGATTGGTCATCAAGATCCGATTAGTGGGGCTCAGACGTCCATCATCCCCACCGATCAGCTGTTTTTGGAGGACTTTTCCCCAAATCTTTCAATTTGAACTGGACGTGGGATGTAATATTGGCTGCAGAGAAGAATAAAACTTTTTTTTTTTCCCTTCAATTTCACTTCTCCATTGCGGTGATAGTAGCTATTAAAGTATTTAGCACCTAATAATTTGTATTTAGCAAAATTAACTTAAGCATTCTAAGAGTTTTCACTGGGGTGTGTACTTCTCTCTGTATGATGCTGACTAATCGTAAGCAAGCAGTAAGACAGGGGGAAAAAAAAAAAAAAAAAAGAAAATGCCCCCACCGTAGCTTAGGATCTCCTGGTCTAGCCTCCTGCGTGATTAGAAACTGCCAGGAGATTGACTCCCATCTTTCAGATACGGTGCCTGTAGAAGGGAGTTTAGCTATGTCACATTACGAACCCTTCCATCGGTTCTTCTCCTCTTGTTCCACGGTCAACTCTACAGTACAGCTCCGTTCTAACCTGCATGTCCAGAGAGGAGTCACACTTTTGTTTTTGTGCTCACAGAATCTTGTAACAGCTCTACAGTGAGAACTGGGTGTTCCTACATCTTACACAGGAGTAGCCTGCTATTATCTCTGAATAGGCAGTGTGGAGAGAAGGGGGCAGTAAAGAGCTGAAAGTCCTATAAGAGGAGAGATGATATAAGGGTGTGTCATATACACAACTAAAAGGTACCCCTCCGCCACAAGGACCTAATCTGAAAGGTGGGAGTCACCTGAGCTCTAATCTTCCAGCATTTTTTTTTATAATCATGCAGGAGGTTAGACCAGGAGATCAGAGCTGTATGATTACAACTCATACACTGAGAACCCTAAGCTATGGTGGGGGAGTGTTCTAATTCTGCTCTGTCGCTGTCTGCTTATGATTGGTCAGCATCATACAGGAAGAAAAAGTACACGCCCGCAGTGAAAACTATATGATAAACACACACTTGGCATTAAAAAGAGCTAACTCATGAGGCAGAAAATACTTTGATTGGAAATATCTGTAACGGAGAGGCAATATTAAAAAAAAAAAAAAAAAAAAAAAAAATTACATATACACACATTTTTTTTTATATAATATATACAATACAGACCAAAAGTTTGGACACAACTTCTCACCTCTAGAACAACTGTTAAGAGGAGACTTTGTGCAGCAGGCCTTCATGGTAAAATAGCTACTAGGAAGCCACTGCTAAGGACGGGCAACAAGCAGAAGAGATTTGTTTGGGCTAAAGAACACAAGGAATGGACATTAGACCAGTGGAAATCTGTGCTTTGGTCTGATGAGTCCAAATTTGAGATCTTTGGATACAACCACCGTGTCTTTGTAGAAAAGGTGAACGGATGGACTCTACATGGCTGGTTCCCACCGTGAAGCATGGAGGAGGAGGTGTGATGGTGTGGGGGGGCTTTGCTGGTGACACTGTTGAGAATTTATTCAAAATTAAAGGCATACAGAACCAGCATGGCTACCACAGCATCTTGCAGCGGCGTGCTATTCCATCCGGTTTGCGTTTAGTTGGACCATCATTTATTTTTCAACAGGACAATGACCCCAAACACACCTCCAGGCTGTGTAAGTGCTATTTGACTAAGGAGGAGAGTGATGAGGTGCTACGCCAGATGACCTGGCCTCCACAGTCACCAGACCTGAACCCAATCGAGATGGTTTGGGGTGAGCTGGACCGCAGAGTGAAGGCAAAAGGGCCAACAAGTGCTAAGCATCTCTGGGAACTCCTTCAAGACTGTTGGAAAACCATTTCCAGTGACTACCTCTTGAAGCTCATCAAGAGAATGCCAAGAGTGTGCAAAGCAGTAATCAAAGCAAAAGGTGGCTACTGTGAAGAACCTAGAATATAAGACATATTTTCAGTTGTTTCACACTTTTTTGTTAAGTATTTCATTCCACATGTGTTAATTCATAGTTTTGATGCCTTCAATGTGAATCTACAATTTTCAGAGTCATGAAAATAAAGAAAACTCTTTGAATGAGAAGGTGTGTCCAAACTTCTGGTCTGTACTGTATATCTCGTATTCCAATCTGTAGCTAGTATTGCTTTGCATGTCCAGTTCAATATTAATGAGAGCACCAACCAGAAGGTTTTGAACATATTCAAGTACAGGCACGGTCCTACTGGCGCTAGGATGCAGATTCAATGCATGCCTTTACTTTAGAGATCCGAGACTTGAAAAATCCTTTATCAAACCTTCAGAAATTACATCATTGGTGCAGTGACTTGGGCATCTGGATGGAACTTTTTGGGCCAAGTCCTCAAGAATGCCTCCTCTTTTTTATTTACATTTTGCGCTGTCACCGCCATTGCTGCCTCATTTGCATGGCTAGTGTGACATTTTCTTCAATAAAATGGCGCCAAAATTGGCATATGTGCGTACCACGATCTCCGGCACCATTTTACTGAGGATACTGTGGAGATAACTGAGCGGCGTTGGCGCATCCGCTGACGAAAAAAAAATAAATTCAAATCTGTGCATGCGCCACCGTCACTCATCTTCGTTTCCACAGTGTCCTCAGAGATTACAGTAAGGGCATGCGCCGATCCCGGCACCATTTTCTTGAAGACACTGTCTCACTAGAAATGTGCACGCGCCACTAACAGCGGCAATGGTGGTGGTGCGAAATTGAAATAAAGAAGAAAAGGCGAGACAGAAGGAGGAAGCTTTCCTGAGGACCGAGTCCACAATGTCCCGGCCCAATGCTCAAGCCACTGCACCAATTAAGTAATTTCTGAAAGTTTGATAAAGAATTTTTCAGCAATCAAGCATCTAATCTCTAAACTAAAGGTACGATTTGAATCGGCACCCTAGCGCCAGTATGGCACAGCCTGGACTTTATATGTGAAAAACCTGCCGGTTCATTCCCTTTAAGGCTACATGCGCACGCTGCTTCTTTTTCATGTTCACAAACTGCAGCCAAAACTGCACCTTGTCAGAGAAAGCCTGGAAATGTCACAAAAAATTTAGGTGCTTTTTTGGTGCGTTTTTGGCTGCAGTTTTGTCAACAATTGTTTCATGTATTTTTCAATTCAAACAAGCCCATAAAGCTTGTTGAATTGAAAAAAAAAAAAAAAAATTAGAAATAAATAAATAATTAAAAAAAACCGGCGTGCGGTTCCCCCCAATTTTAATGCCAGCCAGATAAAGCCATACAGCTGAAGGCTGGTATTCTCAGGATGGGGAGCTCCACGTTATGGGGCGCCCCCCAGCCTAACAATATCAGTCAGCAGCCGCCCAGAATGGCCGCATCCATTACATGTGGCTGTTCTGGGACTGTACCCGGCTCTTCCCGATTTGCCCTGGTGCGTTGGCAAATCGGGGTAATAAGGAGTTATTGGCAGCCCATAGCTGCCAATAAATCCTAGATTAATCATGTCAGGCGTCTCCCGAGATACCTTCCATGATTAATCTGTAAAATACAGTAAATAAACACACACACCCGAAAAATCCTTTATTAGAAATAAAAAAAACACTAAAATTCCCTCGTTCTCCCATTTAATAAGCCCAACAAAGCCCTCCATGTCCGGCGTAATCCAGGATGGTCCAGCGTCGCTTCCAGCTCTGCTGCATGGAGGTGACCGGAGAAGCAGCAGACACCGCCGCTCCTGTCACCTCCACACAGCTACTGAAGACAGCCGCGCGATCAGCTGAGCTGTCACTGAGGTTACCCGCGGCCACCGCTGAATCCAGCGGTGGCCGCGAGTAACCTCAGTGACAGCTCAGCTGATCGCGCTACTGCGTGGAGCTGACAGGAGCGTGGAGGACGGGACTATCAGCGGCGGCGGTGGCAGCGAGGGGGGTTCATCATCTCCCCTGTGCGTGCACGCTGGGGACAGCGGTACTTCGGGGAACACGTGGAGGACGGGACTATCAGCGGCGGCAGCGAGAGGGGGATGCACATTGGCAGCTGAAAACATTGATTTTTCCCTCTCACTGCTGCCGCCGCTGATAGCTCCGTCCTCCACATCATCTCCCCTGTGCGTGCACGCTTGGGACAGCGGTACTTCGCGGAACACGTGAAGGACGGGACTATCAGCGGCGGCGGCGGCAGCGAGAGGGAAAAAAAAATCAATGTTTTCAGTTGCCAATGTCCATCCCCCTCTCGCTGCAGACGCCGCTGATCGTCCCGTCCTCCACATCATCTCCCCTGGGGACAGCGGTACTTCGGGGAACACGTGGAGGACGGGACGGGACCACTTGCCTGTTACCTCACTTCCTGACAAATCACCTGCGTTTTTGGTACCAAAAACGCAGGTAAAAGGCAGGTAAAATGCACCACTTTTGATTAGCATGCATTTTTCCTGCGCTTTTGATGCCCTCATTGATTTCAATGGGTGACAAATGTTGACAAAAACGCAGGAAGAATGAACATGCTGCATTTTTTTGTCACAAACTTTTGACAAAAAAAACGCTGACAAACTGCAATGTGCGCATAGAAAATCTGACTTCTCATAGACTTTGCTGGGAAGTCAAATGTCAGAAAATTCTGCTGACAAAACTGCAGCCAAAAAAGCCGCAAAAAAGCAGCAAAAAAAGCAGCGTGCGCATGTAGCCTAAAAAGTCTCTTTTAATAGATCTGGAAAAGCAAAGCTTCAGACACCACGTGGTGGCCGGTCACAGGGGCTAAAGGGTAGTACCCAAGAACAGATGTGTGTTGTTCGTCAATAGCTTAATCCTGGAGAACCCCTATAAGCTCGGTCCTGGACGTTACCGATTATATTGCCTATCCATACAGGTTTAAAATTGAAAGCATAAGTTTACCTATCAGAATGGCTCAGTGAAGCATACATCTGTTTTACCAGTTGAGGACATCTCAAGAAGCGATCTGTGACGATCAAATGTCTGGAGGAAAGAGGGGGGGGGGAATTTTTGTGAGTTATCAGTTTCTGTAGACATAAGTACATTTAGCAGATTCTAAACAAGTTGTTCGACAAACTTTATGGCTGCTATTACAATTCCAAGAGAGAGGACCTCTAAATTGCAAATGGTGTTGTCCAGTAGTGGACAACCCCTTTGAACAAAAAAAAACGCCTAGTTCTGTAGTAGAATTATGGCTCCTTCGCCGTACTACAACCTCCTCCATATAGAACTGCCGACCTAGCCAAGATCACTATTGGTCTACCCAGAATTGCTAATGTTCCAAAAAATCTTGAAAAAAATTAACAGCGCTCTACGGATCTCTCCAAGCCTATTACCAGTTTAAGATGTTTACCCAAGATAACTCTGTTTTGAGCAAAAAATGTCAAGTGAGATTTGCAGCCTTCAAAAGTACCATCAGAGTGGAAAAGTGTCACTATATCCGTCTATAAGGTCTACTCAAGACTACCATCTAACAGGTCTACCAAAGACGATTCTTCTATAGGGTCTACCCAAGGCTTCCATCCATCTAAAAAGGTCTACAAAAGGCTACCATCAATCTAAAAAGTCTACCCAAGGCTAGCATTGGTCTAAAAGGTCTACCCAAGCCTACTACCAGTTTAAAAAGTTTAGCCAAGAAGACTCCACTCTGATCAAACAATGTCAAGTAAGATCTAGAGCCTTTAAAGTTCCATCAGACTGGAAAAATTCTACCATCTATAAGGTCTACCCAAGGCAAGCATCCATCCAAAAGGTCTACCCAAGGCTAGCATCCATCCAAAAGGTCTACCCAAGGCTAGCATCCATCCAAAAGATCTACCCAAGGCTAGCATCCATCCAAAAGGTCTACCCAAGGCTAGCATCCATCCAAAAGGTCTACCCAAGGCTAGCATCCATCCAAAAGGTCTACCCAAGGCTAGCATCCATCCAAAAGGTCTACCCAAGGCTAGCATCCATCCAAAAGGTCTACCCAAGGCTAGCATCCATCCAAAAGGTCTACCCAAGGCTAGCATCCATCCAAAAGGTCTACCCAAAGCTAGCATCCATCCAAAAGGTCTACCCAAAACTAACAGCCATCTAAAAGGTCTAACCAAGGCTAGCATCCATCTAAAAGGTCTAACCAAGGCTAGCCTTCATCTAAAAAGTCTACCCAAGCCTACTACCAGTTTAAAATGTTTAGCCAAGATGACTCCACTCTGAGGAAACAAACAATGTCAAGTGACATCTACAGTCTTCAAAGTTCCATCACAGTGGAAAATGTCATATCAGTCTAAAAAGGTCTACTCAAGGCTACCATCCCTCTACAATGTCTACTCAAGGCTACCATCCATCTAAAAGGTCTACCCAAGCTACTATCAGTTTTAAATGTTTAGCCAAGAGGATTCCACTCTGAGCAAACAATGTCAAGTGAAATCTACAAGTTTCAAAATTCCATCAGACTGAAACACATTCCACTATACTCATCTAAAAATCTTATCCAAGACTACTTTCAATCTATAAGGTCTACCCAAGGCTAGCATCCATCTAAAAAGGTCTAACCAAGACTACTATCCATCTACAACATCTACCCAAGGCTAGCATCCATTAAAATGTCTACCCAAGAATACTATCCATCTAAGAGTTCTACCTAAGTGTACCATCCGTCTATAAGATCTACCCAAGGCTACCATCCATCTAAAAGGTCTACCCAAGGCTACCATCCATCTAAAAGGTCTACCCAAGGCTAGCATCCGTCTATAAGGTTTACCCAAGACTACCATCCATCTAAAAAGGTTATACCAAGGCTAGCATCAGTCTATAAGGTCTAAGCAAGGCTAGCAGATTATCGTTTAGAGTCCTACTCAAATTTTCTAGCTGTTTAGAAAGTCTACTTAGGATTCCCAGCTGGCCAAAGATCTACCCAATATTAAGTTGTTGACTTTTTACTGCTCTAATAGCAAAGTTTTATAAAGCTTTACAAGTGGCAAAAAGTTGTCTATTATTGACTCAGTCCTCAAAATCATAGACCACTTTTCCCACTTCATCAAGCTTGAAAAGGATTTTCATAGAACTCCAACTAAGTTTTAAGCGACTTTTACCCTATTTTTAGGCCAACTTGGAACGTTCCAGTAGGATAGGGTGGAGAATAGAAGCATTAAAATGTTTAACCGCAACAACATAGAAAATAATTATTGCCTTCAGCACCTTGAATAACCATTATATGTATCATTGGTTCCTACGAAAGCTGCACAAGTTTTATATTTAATTAAACCATTAAACGTCATTCACTGTAAACCATTTACAAAAGCACGACTTAACGTCGCAAATGGCTATACAAGCTGTTTGAGAGTGTAAGCTCATAAGCCCAGCTGAACAAATGAGAGAGGACGAGTGGAAGAAGGCGCACTCTACAAGTCAGGAGTTTGTGAGGCTCGTAAACGTTTCACAATGTCAAGAGACAAATGAGAACACGCTATCCGCCCTCGCTTTCTTGACTTGACTGAGGTCTGACAGGGAACAACGTCGTCTCGAGCAATAGTATAAAAAACAATTGAGATCCCAAGCCTCGAGGCAAGATTCTCAACCCTTGAGAAAATTACAATAGATGAATAAATCTTAAAAGGCATGTGACTATTTTTTTCTATTAGGAATATATCACAATTAATAATCTCATCCATATTGTTTTGGGAGAGGCCAAGTGTCCATGGGAATAAAATATGCAAAGTAGCTTTACTGCAGAGGAAACAAAAGTTTCTCTAGTGCCACCGATAGGTAGATACTCTGTACATCAATGTCTATTGGAAGGAACTGACTCTGCTTGTAAAGATTCAGCACCTGCCAGGCATTCGTGGAATAACATGGGTAAAGTAGCTTTACTCCACAAGGGTCAAAAGTTTCTTTAGTGCTACCTATAGGTAGATACTCTGTACATCAATGTCTATTGGAAGGAACTGACTCTGCTTGTAAAGATTCAACACCTGCCAGGCATTCGTGGAATAAAATAGGCAAAGTAGCTTTACTCCAGAGGGAACAAAAGTTTCTCTAGTGTCACCTACAGATCGATACTCTAGACATTTGATTAATAGAGTAAGACCTCACCATCACACACAGTGAGGATCTCTGCAAAGAAGCAGGACCCTACTCTGTACTGATGAAGAGCAAAAACTCCTGAAACCGCTGTCTACAAATGGGAATCGATGGTTTGGCTAAACATTCAGAGACACATGTCAAGAAGCTTTAATGGGTCAGACAGTGACTTAAAGGATAGCTACCTGAAGACAGAGGAACAGCTTCTAAGACTTGAGCAAAAAAAAACGAACAAAAAAAAAAACAAAAATGGCCGCTGGTACCTTTACTCCACAGGGAACAAAGGTTTCTCTAGTGCTACCTATAGGTACTTTGTAAATCAATGTATAATGGAAGGAACTGACTGCTTGTAAAGATTCAGCACCTGCCAAGTGTTTGTGGAATAATATATGCAAAGTAGCTTTACTCCACAAGGGACAAAAGTTTCTTTAGTGCAACCTATAGGTAGATACTCTGTTCATTAATGTCTATTGGAAGGAAATGACTCTGCTTGTAAAGATTCATCACCTACCAAGTGTTTGTGGAATAAAATATGCAAAGTAGCTTTACTCCACAAGGGACAAAAGTTTCTTTAGTGCAACCTATAGGTAGATAATCTGTTCATCAAGGTCTATTGGAAGGAAATGACTCTGCTTGTAAAGATTCATTACCTACCAAGTGTTTGTGGAATAAAATAGGCAAAGTAGCATCAGGATTGCGGCAAATAAAACAAAAAACAAAACAGAACCCTACTCTGTACGGACGAGGAGCAAGAACTCCTGAAAAAGATGTCTACAAACAGGAATCGATGGTTTAGCTAAATATTTTGAGGCGTGTGTCAAGAAACTTCAATGATTCAGCCAGTGACTTAAAGGCTAGATAACTGAAGATAGAGGAACAGCTTCTCTTAGAGCGGAGCTAAAAAATAAAATTGACCGGCCACTGCTCCAGAGGAACAGTTAGTAGTCCATGGCTACCGAATCAGACCACCGATAACGTCCTACTACCTGTGCCATCATAATAATCAGAATGTAGCCTTACATTCACAGTGGTCTGGTCCTGATTCCACGGTTTATGGCCAAAGGATCTGGGTCCAACAAATATTTTTTGCTCAACCCTAGTTTCCTTCCTTCTAGGAGGTGACCGAGGTTGACTACAGAGTTATACGAGTGGTTATAGGTAACAAGATCTGGTCACTCCGCCCTCGAAATTGGTGGACGTCACATTGACCCAACCCCACCAATATATCCAATCGTATGATTGGAAAACCCTTATACGTAGCGTACCTTCAGCCATGGGTAGGCAGGAAAGTTATTCCATCATGACCTCACGGTAAAGTTTTTAGGTACATGGATGGTCCATGTCAAGGGCAGAAGCTCAAAATATAGTAATAAATCTGGCACACTGTAGTTATGACACATGAAGCGTTTCTTTAGATTGCTGAATATAATTTATTAGTGCAAAAAGTTGAAAATAATTTATCCAATTTATCCAACGTTTCGACCGTATCTTATGGTCGTTGTCAAGGACAAAATTATCTAGGATTACAAAAAATATGTACAAAAAAGAAAAAAATGAAATTAGTACAAGAACATAACACCAAGCCAATTTTTTCAAAAGCCTGCATCATAGGTTTGATCATATACAGCACATAATAAACATAAGAATCGTGGGACAAAAATGAGCAAATCTGTGCATTTATACAGATACCTATCTAGCAGAAGACAAGTATAGTGGTAATAATACACATGCAGCATGCACACCCACCTATAGCAACACTGTGAAGTTATGCATTCAATGCTAAATGGACATCATCACTGGATATAATGGGATCAGAAAAATCGATCCTACGTGTAAAATGAAGAGAGGTATATAATAAGTCACATGGCACACAGTAACATATTTCAGAAATGGCATATTACCAATGAAAATTAATGAATATATATATACCTCTCATACTATCAGTTAGATATAAAGAAGATGGCCAAGACCTTTATTGCAGGACTGGGAAAACGCAAGTTTATGTTGTTGTTTTCTAAATGTAGATCAAAATATATCATTATTTCAGCGTACTGAACAAAGTTATACCTAATGGAAACATTATGTAGGAAAGAGACACACTACCTGGTTTACTGGACAGAAACCATAACACAAGACACTAGTGGGAGTAGAGTGATTCCCACACTGAATGTTTCTTAGTTACCTCCAAATGAGAAAATGCTAGAATGAAGGGTACATACGAATTAAAAGTATATCTAAGAACATAACCTCAGTATAAGACACATATAACAGGGGATATGATGGAAAAATGCTCCATACTACCTTATTACAGTGTTTCTGGACAATGATTGTCTGGTACTGCTACCATGGGAAACAGGGAATACATGTCCCTTTAAGACTCTATAAAAGATCATATGCATAGTGCAAGAGTTAGTGAGTCAAAGGTTGTTTAACCCTTTCACGACCGGCCGATTTTTCGCTTTCCGTTTTTTTTTTTCGCCATTCTTTTTCTGAGAGACGTAACTTTTTTATTTTTCAGTCAATATGGTCATGTGAGGGCTCATTTTTTGCGGAACGAGCTGTACTTTTAAATGAAACCATCAGTTTTACCATATTGTGTACTAGAAAATGGCAAAAAAATTCCAAATGCTGAAAAATTGCAAAAAAAGTGCGATAGCACTATAGTTTTTGAGATATTTTATTCACTGTGTTCACTATATGGTAAAACTGATGTGTGGGTGTGATGCCTCAGGTCAGTGCGAGTTTGTAGACACCAAACATGTATAGGTTTACTTTTATATAAGGGGTTAAAAAAAAATCGGAAGTTTGTCCGAAAAAAGTGGCGCACGTTTTACGCCATATTCCGTGACCCGTAGCGTTCTCATTTTTCGGGATCTTAGGCTCAATGACGGCTTATTTTTTGCGTCTCGAGCTGACGTTTTTAACGGTACCATTTTTGCGCAGATGCTACGTTTTGATCGCCTCTTATTGCATTTTGCGCAAAAGTTGTGGCGACAAAAAAACGTCGTTTTGGCGTTTGGAATTTTTTTGCCGCTACGCCGTTTACTGATCAGATTAATTGATTTTATATTTTGATAGATCGGGCGTTTCTGAACGCGGCGATACCAAATGTGTGTATATTTTTTATTTTTTTAACCCTTTAATTTTCAATGGGGCGAATGGGGGGTGATTTGAACTTTTAGGTTTTTTTGTTTTTTTTTAATTTTTTAAAACTTATTTTTTTACTTTTTTTTTTTATTTTACTAGTCCCCCTAGGGGGCTATTGCGATCAGCATTCCGATCGCTCTGCAGTATCTGCTGATCACAGCTGGAAGGCTGTAAACAGCAGATACGCTGTCTTTCTCTTTTGCTGTGCCCCGGGCACAGCGAAAGTGAAACCAATTCATGTGTAGTACAGGAGTCATCACATGACCCTGTACTACCATGACAACTATCGGGAGTCACGTGATCGCGTCACGTGACTTCCGGTTTCGGCGGTAAGTAAAACTTTACCGCGATTGCGCTTATAATGGCGCTGTCATGTATTGACAGCGCCATTATAAGGGGTTAATCGGCACGAGCAGATAACGATTCTGCTCGTGCCTAGCAGGCACACATCTCAGCTGTGAAAATCAGCTGAGATGTGTGCCGATCGCGGCATGCTGCCGCCGGAGGACCGCGGGCAGTAAGATTATGTCATTTAGGACGTAATTTTACGGCCCGCGGTCGTTAAGGGGTTAAAGAAGAAAAGCACCAATAGAAGCACATACCTGGAAAGGTAAATGGGGATTCACAAGCAAAGAGTTGCTAGGTAGATTTGTGGAGGAACAAGTCTGGGAGAAAATATAGATAGAGATCAGAGGTAGTCTAACAAGAACCGGACAGCGTGGGTAGACAGATGACGCATACCTTATAATGCTGGTGTTGGATATAGGTCCCTGGATAGCGTGCGCTGTGCCACGCTTGTGATAGTCTTATATACTGCAGGTGAGATGGCGTTCACCGTCCCACTTCCGGGTTGTGGAACGCAGTGTGCTGACCGTGGAGCGCACGCCGCGCATGCGCAATGCCGTCACCAGCACCGCGCATGCGCAGGGAGCGGACCGCCGGGCAGCAAGCAAGGAAGGAGGTGACATGACGTATTGCTGGAAGGGGCGTATATGTAAACAAGCCAAGTGGAGAATGACAGTGAACAGGCCTGTGGATTGCATGCAGCACGAGCGCTGCGCCTGGCTATTTGCGCAACGCACGAGCCGGACACAGAGCACAGGCCAGAGTGAATGGCTGATAACAGTGTTAGATAAACATTTATATTGCCTACATAGTGACAGGTGACGATGAAACAGGGTGAAGGTAGACTGTTGCTGGTGCCAATAGGTGAGGGATCAAATGGTGGGTGCCTGAAAATGAGAAAAACAAGTTAGACCCATAATCACTATCTAAATCTATATCAATAGCACTCCTTATATTGGTCCCTATACTGAGGTTTTACAAGAAGGATACACAAGAGATAAATAAACAGGACAATTGCATAGCAAAACAACCAATGAGGAAAGCAGAATCACTGAATCCCACAAAACATACATAAAAAGCAGCATAATTGGAAAAACATCAGAGGTTAGATGCATTACAGTTATATGTACATATCGTGCTCTCTATTTAAACCCTTGGGTTCCAATGTATTTAAGGTGAAAATCCAATAGGATTCCCTCTCTTTAAGAACCCGTATGCGGTTACCGCCTCTTCTGGCGGGTGGGACATGCTCTAATACCTGGTACTTAAGTTGGGCAATAGTGTGACCATGTGTAATAAAGTGATATGGAATCGGTAAGAGAATTTGTTTGCACCGTATAGTAGATTTATGCTTGCTGATGCGGTCTCGGATATGCTGGGTAGTCTCCCCAACATATCCGAGACCGCACGGGCATTTGATCAAATAGACCACAAAAGAGGATTCACAGGTGAAGAAGCCCCGCACGGGAAAGATGCGACCAGACAGAGGATGGGTGAAAGTGCTCCCCTTAGTGATATTGTTGCACTGCACACAGTGTAGGCAGGGGAAATTTCCTTTTCTAGGAGTGCCAAGGAAGGTTTGTCTCTGCGAGATCGTATTGGAGCCAATATCAGCCCTAACAAAGTTGTCACGAAGATTGCGGGGTCTCTTGTTGCAGAAAAGAGGAGGTGAACCAAATTCACTGATCTCAGGATAAGCTTTACCCAGGAGTGGCCAATGTTTGCATATGATGCCCTTAATTAAAGGAGAAAAAGGATGAGATGTGCTAACGCACGTGATCCGAGGGGCCATCTTATTAGTCGTGGTTTTCTGGGAAGACCTCCTATCTGCAATGTTGGCTGGATATCCCCTCTGGAGGAACTTGTCACTCATCTCTAGGGACCGCCTCTCCCGTTGTAAAGGGTCCGACACTATACGTTCGACGCGTTTGTGCTGAGAGATAGGGAGTCCCTGTTTAGTATGGCGTGGATGGCAACTAGTGTAGTGTAGCAAGCTATTGCGGTCAGTGGGCTTGACATATAGGTCGGTGCTGAGGGAACCCTCAGATAAAGTCACCAGGGTATCAAGAAAGTTAATTCTGTTCTGATCATGGTGGATGGTAAAAGAAAGTCCTGGTTTGAATGAATTCATGTCAGAATAGAATTGTAATAAGGATGCAAGGTCACCGCGCCAGATCATGAAGATGTCGTCGATGTATCTCTTCCAGCTAACTGAATGTTCTAACCAAAGTGTATGTTGGTAAACGAAGGTTTCCTCAAAATATTCCATGTAAATATTAGCATACGGGGGTGCCAAATTCGAACCCATAGCGGTTCCCCGTTTCTGTAAATAAAATTGGTCACCTCCTTCCTTGCTTGCTGCCCGGCGGTCCGCTCCCTGCGCATGCGCGGTGCTGGTGACGGCATTGCGCATGCGCGGCGTGCACTCCACGGTCAGCACACTGCGTTCCACAACCCGGAAGTGGGACGGTGAACGCCATCTCACCTGCAGTATATAAGACTATCACAAGCGTGGCACAGCGCACGCTATCCAGGGACCTATATCCAACACCAGCATTATAAGGTATGCGTCATCTGTCTACCCACGCTGTCCGGTTCTTGTTAGACTACCTCTGATCTCTATCTATATTTTCTCCCAGACTTGTTCCTCCACAAATCTACCTAGCAACTCTTTGCTTGTGAATCCCCATTTACCTTTCCAGGTATGTGCTTCTATTGGTGCTTTTCTTCTTTAAACAACCTTTGACTCACTAACTCTTGCACTATGCATATGATCTTTTATAGAGTCTTAAAGGGACATGTATTCCCTGTTTCCCATGGTAGCAGTACCAGACAATCATTGTCCAGAAACACTGTAATAAGGTAGTATGGAGCATTTTTCCATCATATCCCCTGTTATATGTGTCTTATACTGAGGTTATGTTCTTAGATATACTTTTAATTCGTATGTACCCTTCATTCTAGCATTTTCTCATTTGGAGGTAACTAAGAAACATTCAGTGTGGGAATCACTCTACTCCCACTAGTGTCTTGTGTTATGGTTTCTGTCCAGTAAACCAGGTAGTGTGTCTCTTTCCTACATAATGTTTCCATTAGGTATAACTTTGTTCAGTACGCTGAAATAATGATATATTTTGATCTACATTTAGAAAACAACAACATAAACTTGCGTTTTCCCAGTCCTGCAATAAAGGTCTTGGCCATCTTCTTTATATCTAACTGATAGTATGAGAGGTATATATATATTCATTAATTTTCATTGGTAATATGCCATTTCTGAAATATGTTACTGTGTGCCATGTGACTTATTATATACCTCTCTTCATTTTACACGTAGGATCGATTTTTCTGATCCCATTATATCCAGTGATGATGTCCATTTAGCATTGAATGCATAACTTCACAGTGTTGCTATAGGTGGGTGTGCATGCTGCATGTGTATTATTACCACTATACTTGTCTTCTGCTAGATAGGTATCTGTATAAATGCACAGATTTGCTCATTTTTGTCCCACGATTCTTATGTTTATTATGTGCTGTATATGATCAAACCTATGATGCAGGCTTTTGAAAAAATTGGCTTGGTGTTATGTTCTTGTACTAATTTCATTTTTTTCTTTTTTGTACATATTTTTTGTAATCCTAGATAATTTTGTCCTTGACAACGACCATAAGATACGGTCGAAACGTTGGATAAATTGGATAAATTATTTTCAACTTTTTGCACTAATAAATTATATTCAGCAATCTAAAGAAACGCTTCATGTGTCATAACTACAGTGTGCCAGATTTATTACTATATTTTGACTACTATTTTTTCTGGGCACCTAAATTGCACAACTGTGAGCCAGACATATCCGCTTACTAAGGGCAGAAGCTCGACCCGATCTACCTCATTGATACGCCCTATGCCCATCAATTTCAGCTCCATAGTGCTGTGCTGCTGCTCCACTTATTATTTTGGAAAGGATGGAGCTGATGAATTACAGAAAAGTGTGATCCGCCTTCAGGCAAAAGATTTTATTTTGCGGCTAAATAAGTAACTAGAATATAAAAAAAAAGCCACTTGTGGTGGAAGTTGACTTGAACGACATAGGAGCGGGTCCGGCGGCTGGAGATAAGCGGCTCTGCGCTGTGATTTACTGCACCAGGATTAATATTCCTTCATAGATAAATGATAGGTTTGCCCATGTATGAGGTTTCTGGAAGCCTGGAACTCGGTTATAGCTATAAACAACTCTAATGGAGAAGTATTATTAAAATACAAACTGCTCCGGTATGGAAATCACATAAAAAAAAAAAAAATCAAGTCTACGATTGTTACAGACAAATCGACATTAACTATTGATGCACTGCAACTTAACAAAAAACTGTGTTCCACCAATCCAACTTCATAATCTAATTTAATACCATACAGCCCAGCTCAGAGTGGATAGGCCACAGCTACAAGGTGAGATTCATAGGGCGGACGTAAGAAGGGCGGGCGTGCGGGCAAACGTAAGAACGGCGGGCGTGCGGGCGGACGTAAGAAGGGCGGGCGGACGCAAGAACGGCGGGCGTGCGGGCGGACGTAAGAAGGGCGGGCGGACGCAAGAACGGCGGGCGTGCGGGCGGACGTAAGAAGGGCGGGCGGACGCAAGAAGGGCGGGCGTGCGGGCGGACGCAAGAAGGGCGGGCGGACGCAAGAAGGACGGACGAAGGGAGGGAAAAGGGAGGGAAAAGGAAGGACGAAGGGAGGGAAAAGGAAGGACGAAGGGAGGGAAAAGGAAGGACGAAGGGAGGGAAAAGGAAGGACGAAGGGAGGGAAAAGGAAGGACGAAGGGAGGGAAAAGGAAGGACGAAGGGAGGGAAAAGGAAGGACGAAGGGAGGGAAAAGGAAGGACGAAGGGAGGGAAAAGGAAGGACGAAGGGAGGGAAAAGGAAGGACGAAGGGAGGGAAAAGGAAGGACGAAGGGAGGGAAAAGGAAGGACGAAGGGAGGGAAAAGGAAGGACGAAGGGAGGGAAAAGGAAGGACGAAGGGAGGGAAAAAGGAAGGACGAAGGGAGGGAAAAAGGAAGGACGAAGGGAGGGAAAAAGGAAGGACGAAGGGAGGGAAAAAGGAAGGACGAAGGGAGGGAAAAGGAAGGACGAAGGGAGGGAAAAGGAAGGACGAAGGGAGGGAAAAAGGAAGGACGAAGGGAGGGAAAAAGGAAGGACGAAGGGAGGGAAAAGGAAGGACAAAGGGAGGGAAAAGGAAGGACAAAGGGAGGGAAAAAGGAAGGACGAAGGGAGGGAAAAAGGAAGGACGAAGGGAGGGAAAAAGGAAGGACGAAGGGAGGGAAAAGGAAGGACGAAGGGAGGGAAAAGGAAGGACGAAGGGAGGGAAAAAGGAAGGACGAAGGGAGGGAAAAAGGAAGGACGAAGGGAGGGAAAAGGAAGGACAAAGGGAGGGAAAAGGAAGGACAAAGGGAGGGAAAAGGAAGGACGAAGGGAGGGAAAAGGAAGGACGAAGGGAGGGAAAAGGAAGGACGAAGGGAGGGAAAAGGAAGGACGAAGGGAGGGAAAAGGAAGGACGAAGGGAGGGAAAAGGAAGGACGAAGGGAGGGAAAAGGAAGGACGAAGGGAGGGAAAAGGAAGGACGAAGGGAGGGAAAAGGAAGGACGAAGGGAGGGAAAAGGAAGGACGAAGGGAGGGAAAAGGAAGGACGAAGGGAGGGAAAAGGAAGGACGAAGGGAGGGAAAAGGAAGGACGAAGGGAGGGAAAAGGAAGGACGAAGGGAGGGAAAAGGAAGGACGAAGGGAGGGAAAAAGGAAGGACGAAGGGAGGGAAAAGGAAGGACGAAGGGAGGGAAAATGAAGGACGAAGTGAGGGAAAAGGAAGGACGAAGGGAGGGAAAAGGAAGGACGAAGTGAGGGAAAAGGAAGGACGAAGGGAGGGAAAAGGAAGGACAAAGGGAGGGAAAAGGAAGGACAAAGGGAGGGAAAAGGAAGGAAGACGGGAAGAAAGGAGAAAGAAGGAAGGAAGAGGAGAAGGAAAGTAGAGAGAGGAGAAGGAAAGTAGAGAGAGGAGAAGGAAAGTAGAGAGAGGAGGAGGCAGTAGAGAGGAGGAGGCAGTAGAGAGGAGGAGGCAGTAGAGAGGAGGAGGCAGTAGAGAGGAGGAGGCAGTAGAGAGGAGGAGGCAGTAGAGAGGAGGAGGCAGTAGAGAGGAGGAGGCAGTAGAGAGGAGGAGGCAGTAGAGAGGAGGAGGCAGTAGAGAGGAGGAGGCAGTAGAGAGGAGGAGGCAGTAGAGAGGAGGAGGCAGTAGAGAGGAGGAGGCAGTAGAGAGGAGGAGGCAGTAGAGAGGAGGAGGCAGTAGAGAGGAGGAGGCAGTAGGGAGGAGGAGGCAGTAGGGAGGAGGAGGCAGTAGAGAGGAGGAGGCAGTAGAGAGGAGGAGGCAGTAGAGAGGAGGAGGCAGTAGAGAGGAGGAGGAAGTAGAGAGGAGGAGGAAGTAGAGAGGAGGAGGAAGTAGAGAGGAGGAGGAAGTAGAGAGGAGGAGGAAGTAGAGAGGAGGAGGAAGTAGAGAGGAGGAGGAAGTAGAGAGGAGGAGGAAGTAGAGAGGAGGAGGAAGTAGAGAGGTGGAAGTAGAGAGAGGTGGAGGAAGAAAATAAATAAACAAACCATAGTACAAAAAGTTATTTTATTTGCTTGTGCAATTGGTTTGTGGAAACGCCAACAACTATGTACATGCCACAGACGTCTTTTGGTTAAAAATTGGATTGCCTTTGTCAATAGTTTACCAATAGCTTTTTGTAGCAAAAGACAAAAAAAAAAACAAAAACGTATGAAAGTAAAAAGAACCAAAACCCAAAAAGGTGACCAATTTTCCAGAAAACCTTCAGTGTGGTAGAACTGGATCTGTGGGGAAAAGAGGAGGTAAATATTGTTTCTTTTTTGGATTTCCAATAATACCAGCCGTTTTAAAACGTTTGACTCTTTCAGTCCGATAGGAGAGGTTATCTCACACCTAAACAATAATAATAATGCTGATGACTCTGCTGAAAATGTCCCAATCTATACGGCAAAGTTGATCGGGGGGAAAGAAGAGGTAAATATTGTTTCTTCTTTGATTTCCAAGAATGGCAGCATTTAAAAAAGGTTTTTAAAATTACGTCTAATTTGTGATCCTCCAAAAGTCCAATAGAGCAGTAATTGGTCTACACCTAAAAAAATAATGGATTATGACTCTGCTGACTACATCCCAATCTATACGGCAAAGTCAATCAGTAGTAAACAATATTACATAAAGGGAAATAGTAGGGGTTTTTTTTACATGTTGAGTTTCTGGCTATATAAACCCTTTAAAAATAAATAAATAAATAAATAAATAATATAGGGGGAACTCTGAGGACCAAAAGACAAGAAAAAAGGAGTAAGAGGCCTCATTGTCTCCATTTCCACCGGACATGTAGGCACTTGATTTCTAGGCTTATGTCCAGTTGGTTACAATAAACCCATTGTGGATACTTTAAACTTAAGATAAAAAGAGTTAGTGGGATCTACATCTGTGCGACGGGCTCGCCAAAAAAAAAAAAAAAAGAAGTGACCAATGCGTCTTGGCTTTGCTGAGGATGTTGGAGAAACTTGGACGGGGAGCAACGGCTGTGATTGTGACGGTCATCAGACGAATCTCTTCTTTGTGTTTGAAGTGGGTGGATTTTCTCTTTTGCAAGCCATTCATTTAGTGAATTGTTGCGCTCATATACAATTAATCCTCCCCCTCCCTTTACCCTTTCTTCCCTTTTATCTCGGTACATGCATTTCACAGGACCAGCTTTAGGAGGTCTCCACCCAAAAAAGGCTTTGAGCCACATATTCTTGTAAAACAAATGACCTCCTGAATAAAACAAAATGCCAGTAACAGGAAAGAATGGTGTGGAGCAGCTCAGAGTACATTCACCTGCAGTACCACAGAATGGCCACTACCCAGTATACGGCGCTGTAGAGCACCGACTCCCTACACTGGGCACATCCGGCCCCCGAGGAACCGGAGAACACTTGATAAGTGGAAACTCCATCTGAGGGAACCCCGCTGATCGGATATTGATGGCCCATCATAATACCATATTCCAGAACAACCTCTTTAAGACGACCATTGTAATTGGCATTGTGAAATTGTTTTCTAGAGGAAGTATTCTTCTCCAATAGATGCAAATCTAGTATATCTGGTCTGAATAATGTGGTGGTCTTCTCAAACAGTAGAGGAGGTATAATGGAAATTACATTGACTTCCTGCAGAGCTCTTGTAAAGTACAGCTGCAGTGTAAAACATGGGTAAATATAAAGTAGCAGCAAGAAAAAGGCAATATAGACAATGCTGCTGCCAAGTAGGAAGAAAAGCTCAAATGTAGGGAGAAAGCTCAAGAAACCCAGGTAAGCTCCAAGTCAGATTCTTTTTAAAGCAGGTTTTACAGAACTTCAAAATTGATGACCTGGACTTTAATACCTGTCTGGCTCTTAGCGTCTCCATCAATCAGATGCTAGAAGAATCCATAGTGTGCAGCGCCATATATCATGTTGTGGCCATAAAGGGTATTGTAGCTCTGTCCTATTCACTTGAATGTACAGAGTTGAGCCAGAATGGGGGCACAGCAACCCCTTTAATCAACTGTGATACCAATGTGATATGACTGAAGAATGAGCGTGATTAGATAGGAATCCTAATCAAAAGATAATGATCACAGGTCTTATTGATCCATCCAAACTCAGTATCAGAGAGGTGTCCTCTGGTTGACCCGATTTCACCATGATGAAAAGTCCATGTTAGTTGGTCTTGAACAAACCACTATTATGAGGAAGGAACGCTTACAGTTCAACATATGCAGGAAACCAGTGGTTAGTTAGCAACATGTGTAGGAAAATAGCGATGTAAAATTCACGGTTCATTGCAACATATGCAGGAAACCACTGGTCAGCTAGCAACATGTGTAGGAAGCTACTGGTGCCCACAGCAGCCGGTGGTCAGGTTACATGACCATGACTCAGCAATCTCATGCTGGTCACCAATTGCAATACTTAGTGCACACGACGACCACAATGTACAAAGTTTGGTATAAAAATACAGGGCTAGCTTAGTGAGATTGGGGACGTTTCCAGGACGCTCAAGTAGACGCACGGCGCCTGTGATGCAGAGGCCGGGTTGTCTTCCTTCTCACTAATCGAGTCCCTCCGATGAAGAAGGAGTGCTACAACATACAGTAATGTTGATGTATATTACTGTTATTGTATAAGATTCTATGTCTATAAAGTAGTGCTAATGCCTATGTACCATTGATTATTCATGTGCTATTAAAATAAATAATATCTTGCTATAAAGAATCTAAGTATTCGTGCCTGATTAGGATATCAGTGAGCGCTTCGTAAGTACGGGCTTTCAGACCCTTTTTAGGAGAATTTAGCAAGACATCAACCGATCACAGGAGTGCGAGAAGTCAGACAATCAACCAATCTTAGATTGCCGACGTATTTTAAGGTCAACCATATTAAAGGGGGTTGTGCACTACTAGGACAACAACCCCTTCTGATTCCACATGCTTCCTCTAGTTAAAATAAAAAGACCCTATATTTACTTCCCATTCTGTCGCCTCTCCAAAGCTGTCGGTAATCGTGGTCTGGGGCTCACGAGACAGTGAGCCGCGTATCCAATCACCACTGGCTTCTCTCTCCCCACATTCAGGCCAAATGAGTTAATCAACAGGAAGTGACTCTGCGGATGTCCAATCACCGCTGACTTCTCTCTCCCCGCCATCGCACCAAACAGGAAGTGATGCCTAGGCAGCCACTCACTTCCTGTTGATTGCTCATTTGGTCCGAAGGCATGGCGAGATAAGTCGGCAGTGATTGGCTTGCATGATGTCACAATATCACGTGAGCCCCGAACCGTGTGTAGCGCCTATGTATTATATCTCCACCATGATGGGTCGCGCAGCGTAGGGGAGGGGCCCTTTCTACGTTCTCTCATATTTTGTGCAGTCCATCTCTGACTTTTTAACCCCATCTTCTTTGCATCTGACCTATAGTTGTTCCCATGTTTTTATGAATTTTTTGCACTTTATTAAATAAAACATTTATATTTCACCATCACTTTTTCTTTGGTTTTGTTCTTATCTTCCTCAGTTTTTTTCATGTCATCTAAAGAATATACCCACCGAGGGATCACTAATCAGTGAGTCCCCGGTGTCACACTTAACCCCATTATGGCCAGTTTGTTCCTGTGTTCAAACAGGAAGTGACGCCTAGGCAGCCACTCACTTCCTGTTGATTGCTCATTTGGTCCGAAGGCATGGCGAGAGAAGTCGGCAGTGATTGGCTTGCGTGATGTCACAATATCACGTGAGCCCCGAACCGTGTGTAGCGCCCAGTCCTGATCCCAGCACAGCAACTCCACACGTCCCCATTCCCAGGCCTCAGCAGGGTCGCTGCTCTCCTCACCAGCCCGCAGGTTCCACACTCTCCTCTCATGTCCTAGGGTCTACCGCAGCGTCGTCCTGCTTCCAGGCCACAAGCAGCCCTTTTATAAGAGCCCTAGGGTGCATGCGCTCACGCCCCCTTTTTTAAAGGTACGGCGTCCCATTACCCAGAAGGTGACCTATTACCTTAAGGTATTTAAAACTGCCACCCCTTACAGGAGGTGCCTGAGCAACGTTGCCTACTAGTTAGTGCATTGCTATTTCTCAGGTCCCATTATGCTGTGTCTAGTACTGCTTGTCTTGTCCTAGTTCCAGTTCAGTGTTCTAACCTGTGTCTAGTCCTAGAGCCTGCTCTCTACTACATCTCCGGACTGCCGCGCCCGAGCCACCAGCACCCCCCGGCTGCCGCGCCCGAGCCACCAGCACCCCCCGGGCTGCCGCGCCCGAGCCACCAGCACCCCCCGGGCTGCCGCGCCCGAGCCACCAGCACCCCCCGGGCTGCCGCGCCCGAGCCACCAGCACCCCCCGGGCTGCCGCGCCCGAGCCACCAGCACCCCCCGGGGCTGCCGCGCCCGAGCCACCAGCACCCCCCGGGCTGCCACGCCCGAGCCACCAGCACCCCCCGGGCTGCCACGCCAGAGCCACCAGCACCCCCGGGCTGCCGCGCCAGAGCCACCAGCACCCCCGGGCTGCCGCGCCAGAGCCACCAGCACCCCCGGGCTGCCCCGCCCGAGCACACCAGCACTGGACGCTAGGAGTCTTTTTACAGTTCGTAAGAGCCGACCTCTACTGGTTTCTGGCAGTCGTGCATTTAGGCCCCCTGCGGCTGCACCAGACAACCCCTGTATAAGCGTTCCCTACTGGTTATTTCCCTCAGGAGAGTCCGGTGTACGGCCCAGTGGGTCCACTCCCGGACGCTCGCCGTCCATCGGTGACCATAACACCGTGACTTCCGACAGCGCTGGAATGGCGTCATAACGGGAGGAGAATACAGGGTCTTATTTTAACTGGGGGAAAAAAAGTGGAATCAGAAAGGGTTGTCCTAGAAGTGGATAATCCCTTTAAAGTTCCAGAAAGCCCCTTTAAGGCTACACTGAACATCTCAGAGTAGGAGAAGCTAATGAAAATGTACTAATACTGTACTGAACCCGGTGCTAAATCAGCATGCACAAAAGCCCCCGCCAACGGAGGACGCAGGCGGAGAGCATTTTATAATTTGAATACATAAATCCTTAGATAATATAAAGTAAGAATATGAAAGGTGTCCGCCGTCTCCGCTGAGAACTTACAGCCACTCCGCCTCTGACACCCTGCTGTAGGCGGTTATTACAGCCAGTGCAACCGGAAAGTTGTCAGGTTCCAGCATGTTGACCACTTTGTCCTCATCCATACAAGTGTACAAAACCATAGAGCCGTAAGCAGAGATTTTATCATCTTCATGGGTCAGGCAGGTCCTGAGATAAAAAGGCAAAAACAGAAAAATTAAAAAAGTAAAAAAAAAAAATATATAAAAAAAAAAAAGTGTTAATAGTTTATTTTATATCAAGTACTAAAATGTTAAGTGAATGAACTAAAAGACAAATAAAAAAAACAAAAAAAAAAATTTTTTGCAGTGATCGTCCTTGAAAAACAGCACACATTTTGTAGGAGGAGCCAATTATACCAAACAGGTGATAATGAAAATAAACTGAAACAGAAACAGTTGTGTAGGATACTTAAAACTGGGTGAGGAAAAGCCAAATTTTGCTATAAAAAAAAAAAAGGAGAGGTTGTGGAAGACAGTTTCATGATACAGGTCATACACCATGGGAAAACGGAGCAGGGAAAAAAAAAAAAAAAAAAAAAAAAAAAAAAAAAAGACATAAAAGGTAGTTATACTGCATCAGCCAGGTCTGTCCCACGAAAAGATTTCAACTTCAGACTGGAGTTTCAAGGTGAGGTTCTTCAAAACATTTTTGAAGAAGCACCAAGAAATGGTGAACATTGAGGGATTGGCCACGGTAGCTTAGTGCAGCAGATGTAAGACACATCATGCTTATTACTACCCCTTGAAAAATCAGCCGATGACCAGCAGTGCCATCATCTCAGAATTGGCAACAACCAGCTACACGATCTACTTGTCGGAGAACTCTGGCCAGAAGTGGTCTTCATAGAAGGACCTTCATCATGGAACCAAGACCAACTATGCACACAAGCTAATGAAAGGGCAGAAAAATGGCAGCCAGTGCTCTGGAATGAGAAATACAATGTGAAAAATTTGGCTGTAGCAGAAGGCGGTTTGTTTCTGAAGACCTGGAGAGCGGCACAATACTTAGGGGTACTTTGCACGTTGCGACATTGCTACTGAGATATCGTCGGGGGTCAAATCAAAAGTGACGCACATCCGGCGCCGGTAACGACGTCGCAACGTGTAAAGCCTAGATGCGCCGATAAACGATCGCAAAAGCGTCGTAAAATTGGTGGTCTGTGTAGCGTCGGCCATTTTCATAATGTCGCACCAATAGGAGATACGATGTTGTTCCTCGTTCCCCTGCGGCAACGCACATCGCTGTGTGTGAAGCCGCAGGAGCGAGGAACATCTCCTTACCTGCCTCCACCGCCAATGCGGAAGGAAGGAGGTGGGCGGGATGTTTACGTCCCGCTCATCTCCGCCCCTACGTTTCTATTGGCCGCCTGCCGTGTGACGTCGCTGTGACGCCGCACGACCCGCCCCCTTAGGAAGAAGGCAGGTCGTCAGCCAGAGCGACGTCGCAGGGCAGGTAAGTGCATGTGACGCTGCCGTAGTGATTATGTTCGCTACGGCAGCTATCACAAGATATCGCATGTGCGACGGGGGCGGGGACTATCGTGCTTGGCATCACTAGCATCGGCTAGCGATGTCGCAGCGTGCAAAGTACCCCTTAGGGTCTGCAGGAACAACAGCAGCAATCTACGTTTAGCTCTGGTTGCTGCTCTGATGCACAGCCGGCTCCTGTCTCTACGAAGGACGCGTGGATCCTCCATATACCTGCAGTCAACTTGTGACATATATACGGTATACATCACAGGTTGATGAGGGTTTTTTTAAAGGGGGCATTTCCATCTAAAAAGTGTCATCACCTTAGGGGACTTAATGTAGTCTTCCTGCTGCCATGCCAGCCAACTACGCCATGAATGGAAAAATAGGCACCAGACAGACACATGCCCCTTTTCCAAACCGTTTAAATGCCACTGTCTGAGATTGACAGAAGCATCTAAAACGGTAAACAGCAGTGATCTAAGTTTAGCTCTGGTTGCTGCTGTGCTGCACAACCGGCATCTTTCTCTACGAAGGATGTGCTATTCTGTCAATAAACCTGCACTCAAACTGTGACATACCGTATCTAAGTATTCATCGCAGGTTGGCACTAAACGGGGACCGGCTCCTTTTCCAAACCGTTTAAATGCCTGGCAGAGATTGACAGGAGCATCTAGGTTTAGCTCTCGTTGCTGCTGTGCTGCACAGTCGGCACCTGTCTCAATGAATGACACGCAGTTTCTTCGTATACCTGCCCCCAATCTGTGGCATATACACAGTATACATCACAGGTCAATAAGGTTTTTAAAAGGGGACATTTCCATCTAAAACCTGTCATCACTTTAGGGGACTTAATGTAGTCTCCCAGCTGTCTTGCCAACCCATTGCCACCCAACTGTGCCATGAATAGAGAAGTAGGCACCAAAAGGACACCTGCCCGCTTCTCAAACCGCTAAAATGCCATTGTTGGAGATTGACAGGAGCATCTAAACGGTTAACAGCAGCAATCTGAGTTTAGCTTTTAGCTCTGGTTGCTGCTGTGCTGCACAGCCGGCTTCTGTCTCCATGAACGACGCACGGTTCCTCCATATACCTGCACTCAACCTGTGACGTATATACGGTATACATCGCAAGTTGTTTAAAAACCTTAAGGGGGCATTTCCATCTAAAAATGGTCATCAAATTAGGGGACTTAAAGTAGTCTCCTTGCTGCCATGCCAACCCTTTACCACCCAACTGTGCCATGAATGGAAAAATAGGCACCAAACAGACACCTGCAACTTTTCCAAACCTTTTAAATGCCACACTCAGATTGACAAGAGCATCTAAACGGTTAAGAGTAGCAATCCAAGTTTAGCTTTGGTTGCTGCGGTTCTGCACAGCCAGCATCTTTCTCTATGAAGGATGCGCTGATCCATCACTATACCTGCACTTAACCTGTGACCTATATACGTATACATTGGAGGTCGGCACCAAACGGATACCGGCCCCTTATACAAACCGTTTAAATGCCCCTGTCAGAAATTGACAAGAGCATCTAAACGGTTAACAGCAGCGATCTAAGTTTAGCTCTGGTTTCTGCTGTTCTGCACAGTCGGCATCTTTCTCTATGAAGGATGTGCTGTTCCGTCAATATACCTGCACTCAACCGGTCAGATATATATGTATACATCAGAGGTTGGCCCCTTATACAAACCGTTTAAATGCCCCTGTCAGAGATTGAAAGGAGCATGTAAACGGTTAACAGCAGCGATCTAAGTTTAGCTCTGGTTTCTGCTGTTCTGCACAGTCGGCATCTTTCTCTATGAAGGATGCGCTGATCCATCACTATACCTGCACTTAACCTGTGACCTATATACGTATACATCGGAGGTCGGCACCAAACGGATCCTGGCCCCTTATACAAACCGTTTAAATGCCCCTGTCAGAGATTGACAGGAGCATGCAAACAGTTAACAGCAGTGATCTAAGTTTAGCTCTGGTTTCTTCTGTTCTACACAGCCAGCGTCTTTCTCTATGAAGGATGTGCTGTTCCGTCAATATACCTGCACTCAACCTGTGAGATATATATGTATACATCAGAGGTTGGCCCCTTATACAAACCATTTAAATGCCCGTCAGAGATTGAAAAAAGCATGTAAACGGTTAACAGCAGCGATCTAAGTTTAGCTCTGGTTTCTACTGTTCTGCACAGTCGGCACCTGTATCTATGAAGGACGTGCGGTTCTTCCACGTACCTGCACCCAACCTGTGACATATATACGTATACATCGCAGGTCATTAAGGTTTTTAAAGGGCTATTTCCATCTAAAAATGGTCATCACTTTATGAAGAATGAAAATAAAGGGGCTAATTTGGGGGTTGGGGTTACGTGTCCTAAGCTTTTGAGAAAAGGGATGTAGCATTGTGGTCTCTTCATTCTCAGGATCGGGAAGGTCAGACCCCCTGCGATCTTAAGGTGAGGGCATGTCCGGAACATGAACTGGAATACCCCTTTAACTCTAGTGACTATGGGTGGAGTTACCCCGTAGCAGAGAATCCATGCCCATCCACCACGTCCTTCTGGTGTACAGATAAAGCTGGTGGTTTCTGGACCTCGCCCCCGTCTTTCGTCCTGGGTTACCTCTGAACGCGGAGAGTGAATAAATCTTATCAGGGAAGGACGGCTGGATTACAAGTTGCCTCCGCCACAAAATTGCTAATTAGAAAGAGAAGGATTTAGTGGAGAAGACGGAAAAGCGGCTGGTTCATACTTACAGGAAGACATGTGGAAAGGCCCGCTCCCAGAGGCTATTTTGGGAAGCCTGGTTCCCTCCTGCAACATTGCCAAGGAACTGCAGGCCGCAGCGGAAGGCTGAGCAAGAGAAATTATTTCATTAAGGACATTAGAAAAAAGGTACAATCCCTTTAATCTGGCATCTGATAATCCAGAATGTCTTCTAATCTGGCACAAAACTGCAATATACTCTATAGGGTCACAAAAATCAGAGATAAGAGGCAAAAAGTGAATTCTTTATACAATACAATCTGAAAAAAAAAAAAAAATGGACAATCCCTTTAAATCAGATAGCAATGCTATAACTAATCATTGTAAGTTACAGGAGCTGGTATAATTCACAAATGTTCCTGGAGGTTATCAATGCAATTAAAGAGCAGTCTTTTCAGTGGCTGATAACAGAGAATAAAAAAAGTCTTTAACAAATGTATAGATAAATGATTGCGGCAGTGTTACCCCCCCAATACATATGTTCTCCACCCCCAGGTATTGCACCTGTCCTTTCAAACAAAACCTATAAAAAAAAAAAATCATGGGCATATTGTTTGTACATGTCCCCATTGAATTGTACAGTGTTATGGAATACGTTGGCGCGATATTGATTTGCTGTCCTTAGCCCCCACAAGATAAAACTGCCTTTTGGTCTAATAAATCCAGGAATAGTCTCTATTATTCTGCTCTGTGACTTGTCATCCGCTCTTATGAAGTGGATAGTTTATTTTCATTAATATTCTGCCAGCACTATAGGAGTTGGGACATTTTTTTCCCTGAATTTTCAGAATTCATTTTGAAATAGCTTACCTGCCCTGATCTAACAGCAGACATGTCTGCTATGCTTGTTTTCTGATGGACAGAAATGAGCAGGAAATGAATGGGGCCTGCACCCACCTAGTGTAGTAAAAGACCCAGCCAACTCCCTGTAGAGCGACAGACCCGCCCCCCCACTCCCTGTAGAGCGACAGACCCGCCCCACTTCCTGTAGAGCAAAAGACCCGCCCCCCCTACTTCCTGCAGAGCGACTCTCGCCCCCCTACTTCCTGCAGCGACAGACCCGCCTCCCTTTCTGCAGAGAGACAGACCTGCCCCCCACTTCTTGTAGAAACACAAAGCCTCGCCCCTCCTTCCTGCACAGACAAAGCCTCGCCCCTCCTTCCTGCACAGACAAAGCCTCGCCCCTCCTTCCTGCACAGACAAAGCCTCGCCCCTCCTTCCTGCACAGACAAACCCTCGCCCCTCCTTCCTGCACAGACAAACCCTCGCCCCTCCTTCCTGCACAGACAAAGCCTCGCCCCTCCTTCCTGCACAGACAACGCCTCGCCCCTCCTTCCTGCACAGACAAAGCCTCGCCCCTCCTTTCTGCACAGACAAAGCCTCGCCCCTCCTTCCTGCACAGACAAAGCCTCGCCCCTCCTTCCTGCACAGACAAAGCCTCGCCCCTCCTTCCTGCACAGACAAAGCCTCGCCCCTCCTTCCTGCACAGACAAAGCCTCGCCCCTCCTTCCTGCACAGACAAAGCCTCGCCCCTCCTTCCTGCACAGACAAAGCCTCGCCCCTCCTTCCTGCACAGACAAAGCCTCGCCCCTCCTTCCTGCACAGACAAAGCCTCGCCCCTCCTTCCTGCACAGACAAACCCTCGCCCCTCCTTCCTGCACAGACAAACCCTCGCCCCTCCTTCCTGCACAGACAAAGCCTCGCCCCTCCTTCCTGCACAGACAACGCCTCGCCCCTCCTTCCTGCACAGACAAAGCCTCGCCCCTCCTTTCTGCACAGACAAAGCCTCGCCCCTCCTTCCTGCACAGACAAAGCCTCGCCCCTCCTTCCTGCACAGACAAAGCCTCGCCCCTCCTTCCTGCACAGACAAAGCCTCGCCCCTCCTTCCTGCACAGACAAAGCCTCGCCCCTCCTTCCTGCACAGACAAAGCCTCGCCCCTCCTTCCTGCACAGACAAAGCCTCGCCCCTCCTTCCTGCACAGACAAAGCCCCACCTATACATCCTGTAATTGTTCGCCACTCTCCTGCTAGAGGTGGATTACTCTGGGCAACAGACTGGATGACAAGTTACACAGGAGGGAATTTGGAGGGATTTTTCAGAGTAAGAACCAAATTTGTGATTTTTACATTGTCTAATCACATGATCTATAACGAGAGACTGCGTTGTCTGAAAGTCGTGGGACCATTTATTACATAAAGTACAGCACACGGATACATTTCTCTCCATCGGCTACGATCGCTGCTTTCGCCCCATCCCACAGCTCCAAAAACATTGCATATCTGAACATCTTGTGGAACGTATCCCCCCACCACACCCCCGGCCCTCGTGCAATTCAATCTCTTTGTGGAAGACGGACAGATTTATTTTAATTTTAAAATTGCAAAAAAAAAAATATAAAAGCAGCTAATTTTATCCTGCTGGTAAACCACGGCATCAATTACACGGGGAGACAAGCCTGCACAGAACGGGGAATATGTAATTAATGGACAATAATCCCATTAGAAACAAATTGGGCACAAAAAACACCATTGCTACAAAACAAAAAATACAATATTATTATCTCAGACCCAGGACTGGATGCAATAAATACCCGATCATGTGAGAAACCATTAGGAGAAATAAAACTTTGACCCACATTCACTATTCTTTTTTTTTCTTTTTTTTTTTTTTTTTTACAACCGCTTAATTAAAAACAGTAGTTGCAGTGAATCGCGCCAGATTTACTAAAAGCAATGCGGTTCTAAAATGTAGATTTATTTTTACCTGGTGTAAATGCCGCTGTCCTCCTGAATCCGGCGATGGTTTACCTTTGTTCCTGCTCCTCTCTGTTCCTGAGATATGGCCTCTTTTCCCGTGTGTATTCTTGTCAGCCAAATGGGTGTGTTCCCCAAAAAGTTGTGGACCACGCCCACTTGGCTTAAGAGACTAGCTTTTTAGAAAGGGAAAAAGGGCTTTACATGCAAGGAAGAACGGGCCATATCTCAGAAACAGACGCACATGAACAAGAGAAAAACAACGCCGGTGTGATGACTCTCACTAGGTGGCACTAGACTTGTATGCAGTAAATGGAGAGGTAGTCAGACAGGCCGAGATCATAAACCAGGAGGTCACGAGAGTAAACAGGGGGGCAGACAGAGATGAGGTCAAGATACAAGCCGAAGGTCAGGGTTCCAGGAGAGTAAGCGGAAAATACAGGGAGCAGGAGAGGACGTGGTCAGGAGGAAGTCCGAGGTCAGAAGCCAGGAAGTCACAACAGAAACGGGGGAAGAAGGCAGAGACGGGTCAACGACAGTTCGGAGTCGAGAGACCAAGATCTGAACACTGAGCACCACAGGAGCCAACAGCACAACTGAAACCAGGAAGTACAACTGGCGGCGTCCTGAGCCAACACGCTCCCTAATGAAGCAGAGCAATCACCGGGAATGAGAAGCATCTGCAAGAGCACCGCCCAGGACCAGGGTGGAACCCAGGGCTGTGAAACAAACATCAGAGCATTCATCCTGAGAAACACTCTGCACCATAGGCAACACATACCGGCTCTGCAGGAGAGCATGGCAGAAGGATACAGAGGAATTGTGACAGCTGGATTCAGGAGAACAGCGGCATTTACACCAGGTAAGAACAAATATAAATATTTATTTGTATACACTGATGAGAAAAAGGGTAACAATGTTTGGAACTTTTGACTTTTCAGGCTCCATATCTCACCATCCACTACAGCTTTGAGCGTGAGACAACTTTTATTTTATAGACAATCATCTTGGTTCTCTCATACATATATTTGACTTGTAACTATTTATCATATGATCAGTTATGCAGAGTTTTCTCAGTTAACTACATTGTTACGGTTTTGCTCCTTTATTTCCTGTATACTACAAATCACAACCGTACAAATCTCACATTCCCTTATAGCTCAGGGTGTTATTAGGCTGATTCCCAAGTGAAAGGTCACTGGATCGAATAGAGGAAGAGCCATGAAGATTTCCCAAGAAAAGAGAATCAGCATCATCTAGCTCATCGATAGCGGTCTCTTGGCCAAGAAAATTGGCCAAACTGCATCATGTGAGGCCAAGACAAATGGAAGAATACGATATGAAGTCCGTCCATCCATTCAAAAGCCAAGAGGTGACGTCCAGGCAAAATATCAGAGTCAACAAGTCGGCTCATCACAAGGTCTATCAGTTCTGAGGTGACAAACCCGGCAGTGGAGGCGACTCGTATGCTTCATAATAGTGACATCACAGACGTCCATACAAGCACCGAGCGACGCACGTTACACAAGTCTGGAATGGTGGCCCGAAAAAAGGGTGTAGAAGCCTCAACTTCAATATCATCATGAGAAGCGGGGACTCGAGATTACAGAAAGTGGACAGAAGAAGATAGGAAACAGGTGATTTGGAGAGATGAGATGAAAGTCAATAGACGGCTCTGATGGGTGTAGATGAGTCTGGAAGAAACAAGGGAAAAAGAGGCTAACGGATCGAGAAACTGAAGGAACTGTCAAGTTTGGTGGAGGAAGCCTGATGATATGGGGGTGTTTCATGGCCAAAGGCGTTGGATACTTGACCAGGATGGATGGTGGTCTCAGTGCTGAGCTATATGTGAGTGTCCTACAAGACGAGTTACTTCATACACTTGAGTTCTATGGGTATGAAAAGGATGACATAGTGTTCCAGCAGGATAACGACCCGAAGCATACGTTGAGATTGGTGAACAAATGGCTCAATGACAATGAAGTAGAGGAGCTGGATTGTCCCCACAGTCCTCAGACCTCAACCCAATCCAACACTTGTCAGTAGAGGTGAAGATAAAGCTGTATACATCCCCAAGTGAGTGACCAGTATACACCAACACTGAGAATGTGGAGAAGAGACCTGGGATTAGATCTTGGTTGAGACATGCTTGAATCTGATGGAGAACCCAGAAGAATGCAAGGAGGGGTGAAAGCCAAAGGGGGATTTACAAAATACTAACAAAACAAAATTAAAATTTAGAAAAGTGACAATGCAGTGACATGACAAGAATCAGTGACTTTGGGCGGGGAATAGAGCTGGAGTGACTGAGGCTTCAGATCTACTTATAGATCTTCAGGCTCATTTGCATATCAATTCTAAAGCCGATTTTCAGTAACGGAGGAACAGATTGGCCATGTAAAGGTATTGCTGGACTTGTCTTTGCAAGAGCTACATGCACGTATAAATAGTTTTGAGGGTGAAATCCTGCTGACGGATTCCCTTTAAAGTGTGTGTGTCACGGACTTTTAAAGACATTCACGAAAACAACTGCAACCTACAGAATTGTTTGTGAGACAAATTCCACAGCGTGTGGATGAGATTCGATAAAATATGAGGCGCACCCGCCCCCGTGAGAACAAATCGTAAAAGGCAAACGCCCGGGCCGTGACGCAAAATCTATACAGCACCGCAAAAGTTCTGGAGTTTTGAAGAAGATTTTTCAAATACTCGGTTAACTTCCTACTGATCTGAACAGGAAAGCCAATTTATTGGTCATAAAGCGGTTTTTTTTTTTCCTTGTTTTTTTTTTCTCCAACCAATGACCACATCACAAGGAGAACAAAAAAAAAAAAAAAAAAAATTGGAAGTTCCGCCCATTCACTTTTGCGATGCAGATTCCTCCTGGAATCCTGAACTTTCCATTGTCAAAATAATACATTCCGGAAAAATAAACTCTAAAAAAAGCATCAGAACTAAAAGCAGACAGATTTATTGATGCTGGAATTTTCCACCTTAAATTTATTTTTTTTTTAAATTTAATTTAGTGGAATAAAAGTATATTATTAAATGCCATATATAGCATTTTATGTGTGGCAAATAGCATCATAAGCATACGTTTTGTGCCTCCTACAGTATTATTTATTCTAGCTATTAGGTTATACGGATTTTAGAAATGGAGCTGAAAATCTTCAAATATCAAAATTACTTAAATTAAAAAAACAAACAAACTTGGGAGTTTCTGCTCAGTGACTATATGCACACAGAGCCTTGTTACCAAAATTTTGTAGCAGAAAAATTGAAGGTTTTGGAGCAGAAACTACAAGTTTTTGAAGAGTGTTGTAAGTTTTGAGGAGGATTTGGAGGTTCCACGTTAAAACCTTCTGGGGGGGGGGGGGACCAGACGCAGGCACAAAAAAAAGGGAAGCAGGCACAAAAAAAGGGCGAACGTAGACGCAGACGCAAAAAGGGGCCAGGGAAGCAGACGCAAAAAGGGGACGCAGACGCAGAGGCAAAAAGGGGACGCGGACGCAGACGCAAAAGGGACGACGCAGACACAAAAAAAAGGGACGACGCAGACACAAAAAAAAGGGACGACGCAGACACAAAAAAAAGGGACGACGCAGACACAAAAAAAAGGGACGACGCAGACACAAAAAAAAGGGACGACGCAGACACAAAAAAAAGGGACGACGCAGACACAAAAAAAAGGGACGACGCAGACACAAAAAAGGGACGACGCAGACACAAAAACAAAGGGACGACGCAGACAAAAAAAAGGGACGACGCAGACAAAAAAAAAGGGACGACGCAGACAAAAAAAAAGGGACGACGCAGACAAAAAAAAAGGGACGACGCAGACAAAAAAAAAGGGACGACGCAGACAAAAAAAAAGGGACGACGCAGACACAAAAAAAAGGGACGACGCAGACACAAAAAAAAGGGACGACGCAGACACAAAAAAAAGGGACGACGCAGACACAAAAAAAAGGGACGACGCAGACACAAAAAAAAGGGACGACGCAGACACAAAAAAAAGGGACGACGCAGACACAAAAAAAAGGGACGCAGACACAAAAAAAAGGGACGCAGACACAAAAAAAAGGGACGCAGACACAAAAAAAAGGGACGCAGACACAAAAAAAGGGCCGACGCAGACCCAAAAAAAAGGGCCGACGCAGACCCAAAAAAAAGGGCCGACGCAGACCCAAAAAAAAGGGCCGACGCAGACCCAAAAAAAAAAGGGCCGACGCAGACCCAAAAAAAAAAGGGCCGACGCAGACACAAAAAAAAAGGGACGACGCAGACACAAAAAAAAAGGGACGACGCAGACACAAAAAAAAGGGACGACGCAGACACAAAAAAAAGGGACGACGCAGACACAAAAAAAAGGGACGACGCAGACACAAAAAAAAGGGACGACGCAGACACAAAAAAAAGGGACGACGCAGACACAAAAACAAAGGGACGACGCAGACACAAAAACAAAGGGACGACGCAGACACAAAAACAAAGGGACGACGCAGACAAAAAAAAGGGACGACGCAGACAAAAAAAAAAAGGGACGCAGACCCAAAAAAAAGGGCCGCAGACCCAAAAAAAAAGGGCCGCAGACCCAAAAAAAAAGGGCCGCAGACCCAAAAAAAAGGGCCGCAGACCCAAAAAAAAAGGGCCGCAGACCCCAAAAAAAAGGGCCGCAGACCCCAAAAAAAAGGGCCGCAGACCCAAAAAAAAAGGGCCGCAGACCCAAAAAAAAAGGGCCGCAGACACAAAAAAAAAAGGGCCGCAGACACAAAAAAAAAAGGGCCGCAGACACAAAAAAAAGGGCCGCAGACACAAAAAAAAAAGGGCCGCAGACAAAAAAAAAGGGCCGCAGACACAAAAAAAAAGGGCCGCAGACAAAAAAAAAGGGCCGCAGACAAAAAAAAAAGGGCCGCAGACACAAAAAAAGGGCCGCAGACACAAAGACAAAAAAACAAAACAAAGGATACAACAAAGAGAAAGCCACAAAACAAACAAGAAAAGACAACAAAACCACAAAAGAAAACCATAAAACCAAAACAAACAAAACATAGCCAAAAACACCACCACTGCAGGGCAATTTAGCCACCTTGACCGACTATTTGGTTTCTTTTGCCACTGGGTTCATCTTTCCTCAGCCTACAAGACGATGCAGTTGGGTAAGACAGGACATTCTTCATTAGGGAGACCTCATCCCCATCCTTCAGATGATCCACGTCCTCATCGAAACAGACCGAAACACAAAGAAATTCAGAACTTTTTGCTCATAAACTTCTATTATTTTGAAGAGTAAATAAAATAGAAAAAAAAAAAAATATATTTTTTCTTCTTAAGTGACGACTATCCAGGATTGTAGGAATTAACTGAAGCCATCTGCCGGGAGGATTTTAATGTTTTACAAGGGAATAACGATCTGTCATAATATTGTACTGGAGTTAATATTTCAGCATTAAGCAAAATTCACCAGGAAACCAAAAAACCCAAAAGAGGATATGTCAGCCGGACTGCCACCCACCGAGGAGGTACGCGATGATGGGCAGCCGACCCGCAGCCTGGAACTCTGGGGGCGTAACGGGAGATACAACCCATCATTTATACAACACCTACCCACACTGACACCTACACCAAGCCGCTACGGTGGCCATCATGGCTCATATAAAAAGGCAAAAAACTCACAATTTATCACCACGTATAAATAGAATTCAAGGGTTTCCATTTCTTTAGGCTTTATGTGTGGTTTCCACCTACGACTATTACAAAACTGACCCCAGAAGTCGAAAAGAATTTAGCAGATTTTTCATATTCTGCCTTGAAAACGATTCTGTGCAAAAAGGACCCAATTCTGTCCTGTGTGTTGGAATAAAATCTTATCTTTGCAGAGGGGCGGTGGTCCACCTAACGGGCTATGTAAATGCATGGCCGGACTCTGGTGGCATGCGAGTCCGGCTGCCCCAATCCATGCTCACGGATATCTCACTCACAGACCCAGGAGCAAACAATTCTTGATTCTACAACCCATACCCACAGACATCCAATATCTTACTCAAGGACTCCAGGAGCATACGAGTCCAGATTCCCCAATCCGCGCCTGAAGACATCTAATGTCTTACTCACGAGATCCAGGAGCATACGAGTCTGGATTCCCCAATCCGCGCCTGAAGACATCTAATGTCTTACTCACGAGATCCAGGAGCATACGAGTCTGGATTCCCCAATCCGCGCATCTAATGTCTTAATCCAGAAGTATACGAGTCCGGCTTCTCCAACCCGTGACCACAGATATCTAATGGTTTACTCCAGGATCATACGAGTCCGGCATCCCCAATCCGCGCCTGAAGACATCTAATGTCTTACTCACGAGATCCAGGAGCATACGAGTCTGGATTGCCCAATCCGCGCCTGAAGACATCTAATGTCTTACTCACGAGATCCAGGAGCATACGAGTCTGGATTCCAGAATCCGCGCCTGAAGACATCTAATGTCTTACTCACGAGATCCAGGAGCATACGAGTCTGGATTCCAGAATCCGCGCCTGAAGACATCTAATGTCTTACTCACGAGATCCAGGAGCATACAAGTCTGGATTCCAGAATCCGCGCCTGAAGACATCTAATGTCTTACTCACGAGATCCAGGAGCATACAAGTCTGGATTCCCCAATCCGCGCCTGAAGACATCTAATGTCTTACAGAATCCAGAAGTATACGAGTCCGGCTTCTCCAACCTGTGACCACAGATATCTAATGGTTTACTCCAGGAGCATACGAGTCCGGCATCCCCAACACGCGCCTGAAGACATCTAATGTCTTACTCACGAAATCCATGAGCATACGAGTCTGGATTCCCCAATCCGCGCCTGAAGACATCTAATGTCTTACTCACGAGATCCAGGAGCATACGAGTCTGGATTCCCCAACACGCGCCTGAAGACATCTAATGTCTTACAGAATCCAGAAGTATACGAGTCCGGCTTCTCCAACCTGTGACCACAGATATCTAATGGTTTACTCCAGGAGCATACGAGTCCGGCATCCCCAACACGCGCCTGAAGACATCTAATGTCTTACTCACGAAATCCATGAGCATACGAGTCTGGATTCCCCAACCCATGGCCGCAAGTATCTAATGTCTTACTCCAGCAGCATACAAGTTCGGCTTCCACAACCCATACCCATAGACATCCAATATCTTACTCAGGGACTCCAGGAGTGGATATGTTCGACTTTCACAACCCATACAAACAGAATCTAGGTGCACAGAAGTCCAGATTCCCAAAGCCATGGACAACTAATGTCTTACGGAATCCAGAAGTATATGGTTCTGGCTTAGCCAGCCCCTGCCCATGGAATCGAGAAGCATAAGGCTATGTGCGCACTAGGCCGATTTACCCGCTGCGGAAATTTCTTGAGAAAGGTTTCAAATTTTTCTGCAGATATTTCCCAGCAAAACCTATGGGAAAAAAAATTATCTGTGCACACACTGCGTTTTTTTCTCAAGAAAGTTCTTTGTGAAGATTTTCTTGAGAAAATTTCTTGAGAAAATGAGCATGTCCATTATTTTCCGCAGGTAGCTGCAGTATACCCCCGGTATTTCCCTCCATTCATTGTAACGTAATCGCGAAATTCCGGGGGTATACCGCAGGTAGCAAATTATGTGCGGTATACCCCCGGTATAGCCGCGATTTACCTGCGGTAATGCTCATCGCTGCCTGCGGTTTTGCAGGAAGTGATGTCATTATGCCAGAAGAGGAAGCGGAGCAGAGTAAACACACACGTCACACTCCCTGGACGCCGCACAGAAGCACTTCCGTGTAACCTCCAGGTGCCCGTGCAGTCTGTGTCCCGCTCCGGCCCCGCGGCTGCCCGCACAGCAGTGTCAGTGTCTGCCCGCAGTGTCAGCAGCTTGTCACCCTGCAGTGCGTGCAGCCGCGGGGATACCGAGCGCTGCTGTCAGGAGGTGAGATGAGATTACCTGCTGTGACGATCTCCTGCCTCCTGACGTCACTGCCTTCTATGCCCGCGGCCAGAGACTGTCACTAGCGGTGACGTCACGGGCTCTTGCAATACTGCTGACAACGTGGCGGGCATAGAAGGCAGTGACAGCGCTGATGGCAGGACTACAGGAGATCATGACAGCAGGTAATGATCTCATCTAACCTCCTGATGGCAGCGCTCGGCATCCCCTGCAGTGACCTGGCCTGACCTATTGATGTTAGCTCAGGTCACTGCATTACTCTCCCAGCCAATGGGGAACATTCTGTTCTTCACTTACTGGGACAGTGACTATGGTATGGATCGTCGTGGGACCCCCCCTCCCCCGGATTTGATTGTTCTTGTCAATAAATTGGTGAAAGAGGGAATGTGGGGAGTGTTTTTTCAAATAAAACTTTTTTTGTTGTCTATTTTTTATTTCTTACTGACTGGGGGTTGGTGATGTTAGGTATCTGATAGACGCGTGACATCAGTAACCCCCAGGGCTTGATGCCAGGTGGCATTACACATCTGGCATCAACCCCATATATTACCCCGTTTGCCACCACACCAGGGCAACGGGATGAGTTGGGGCGAAGCGCCAGGATTGGCACGTCTAATGGATGCGCCACTTCTGGGGCGGCTGCAGCCTGCTATTTTTAGGCTGGGGAGTGTCCAATAACAGTGGACCTCCCTAGTCTGAGAATATCAGACCCCAGCTGTCCGCTTTACCTTGGCTGGTGATCCAATATGGGGGGGACCACACGTTTTTTGTTTTAAATTATTTATTTAATGTGAAATAACAGCGTGGGGTGCCCTCTGTTTTGGATTACCAGCCAAGGTGAAGCTGCCAGCTACGGTCTGCAGGCTGCAGCCGTATGCTTTACCCTAGCTGGCTACAAAAGATGTCATTTTTTTTAATTATATATTTTTTTGCTAAATACAAGGCTAAGCACCTTAGTACCACATGAAAGTCACTAAAGGGTGCCAGCTTAGAATATGCAGGGGGGTGGGACATTATATAGGTCTTTCTCATCTATCTATTCATCTATCCATCTTTCCCTCTATCCATTATCTGTCTATCGATTACCTATTATCTATATTATTTATTGCAGTTCAGCATAAAAAAAAAAACGCAGGGACCAACCTGCGGAAAAACCGCGGCAAAATCGCATGCTTTTTACCGTGTTTTTGGTGCGGTTTTTTACCGCATGTGCGGTAATCTTCAACTCCCAGAAGTTTCTCAAGAAATTTTCTTGAGAAAAATCACTTTTCTAGTGTGCACATAGCCTAAGAATCCAGCTTTCCCAACTCATGCCCAAGGACAACTAAGGTCTTAACTCATGGAATCTAGAAGTACAAAAGAGTCCGGCTTCCCCAATCCATGCTCATGGACTTCAGGATCATAAAAGTCTAGCTTCCCTAAGCCGTGCCCACAGACAGCTAATGTCTTACTCACAGAATCCGGCTACGAGTCCGGCTTTCCTAAATCATTCTCAAGAACTCCAGAAGCATAAGAGTCCGACTTCTCCAAGCAATGCCCATGGACAACTAATGTCTTACTTATGAAATTTAGAAGTAGAAGAGTCTGGCTTCCCCAACCCGTGCTCATGGAATTCTGGAGCTTAAGGGTCTAGCTTAACCAAGCCGTGCCCATGGACAACTAATGTCTTACAGAATCCAGAAGTATAACAGTCCGGTTTTCCCAAACTCATTTTCATGGACTCCAGAAGCATAAGAGTCTGACTTCTCCAACCTGTGCCCATTGACAACTAATGTCTTACCCAACCTGTAATTTGAATTGGAGAGGTGGGCCATTGCCCTGTCCTAAGTAAGGACCAAAACAGACGGAGCAATCAGCTGTTAAAAATTGGGCCATCGTGGGGAGCTTTCGTCAATAAACCTATATCACTAAATTCAATCAATATAAGTTTAAAACATTTTATTTGGCTGGACAACCCCTTTAAAAAAGTCTCACACCCTCATTGCCATCACTAGGCAGATTAAAGGAGGTGTTCAGGACTTATTTATGACCTATAGTAAGGATCAGCGGGGTCCGGCCATGGGCACCAACATCGACCATCTGATTGAAGGTCTCATGGTGGCCAGATGTAAACAGCACCGCATAGTGGCCATACTCCTGTACTGCAGCTTAGCTCCTATTCCTGTTCCAGCTCGGAGCCCCAGTCCAAGCTCGACCAATCCCTGTTCCACGCTCGACCCCACCCTCCCCAACGGTCACAGCCAGACCCCCCACCTCCGGTCAAAGCCTGACCCCGCCCCACGGTCAAAAATCGACCCCCCCCCCCATCCCTCCCACCCCGACCCCCCGACAGTCAAAGCTCGAGCCCCCATCCCCAAGCCTCCCCCGGTCATCAATGCCCGATCCTTCCAGCCAAAGCCTGACCCCCCATCCCTCCCCCGTTCCCCGTTCCAAGCCCAACTTCCCCGCCCTCTTCCCAAGCCCAACTCCCCCCACCCCCCGTTCCAAGCCCAACTCCCCCCACCCCCCGTTCCAAGCCCAACTTCCCCGCCCTCTTCCCAAGCCCAACTCCCCCCACCCCCCGTTCCAAGCCCAACTCCCCCCACCCCCCGTTCCAAGCCCAACTTCCCCGCCCTCTTCCCAAGCCCAACTCCCCCCCCCACTGTACAAAGCCCAACTCCCCCCCCCACTGTACAAAGCCCAACTCCCCCCCCCCACTGTACAAAGCCCAACTCCCCCCCCCCACTGTACAAAGCCCAACTCCCCCCCCCAGACTGTTCCAAGCCCAACTCTCCCCCCCACTGTTCCAAGCCCAACTCTCCCCCCCACTGTTCCAAGCCCAACTCTCCCCCCCACTGTTCCAAGCCCAACTCTCCCCCCCACTGTTCCAAGCCCAACTCCCCCCCCACTGTTCCAAGCCCAACTCCCCCCCCACTGTTCCAAGCCCAACTCTCCCCCCCACTGTTCCAAGCCCAACTCTCCCCCCCACTGTTCCAAGCCCAACTCCCCCCACTGTTCCAAGCCCAACTCCCCCCCCCCAGTGTACAAAGCCCAACTCCCCCCTACTGTTCCAAGCCCAACTCCTCCCTCTCCACTGTTCCAAGCCCAACTCCTCCCCCCCCACTGTTCCAAGCCCAACTCCTCCCTCCTCCAAGCCTGCCCCCCTGTTTCAGGCCCAACCACCCTGTTTCAGTCTCTGTCAGGTTTGAATCCAGCTGATAAATACTCAAAGGAGTTAACGCATGATCAGACGTGTAGGATAACGCCCCAGGTTATTATTCCGTACAGACCCAATGTATCACGTTCAATAACCATCTATGTGTATGTTCGGGGGCAGCTATAAAAAGCAGCGGCGCTGCCCACAGGCCCACGCACAATGGGGTTTAAGAGTCAGGTTTTGGAAAAGATTTCCCTGCTCCTGTGAAGTGGAAACCTTACAATGACTTCCAGCCTGGGATGGGCAGACTGCACACGGAGAAGTGTTGTCCAGCGCCTTCCATAATCCACTAAAAATAGTACATTTATGTCACCCGGAACAATCCTGAGGCTGCGAGCAAAGCCTCGATTCCTCTACCCTCTGAAACTCTGGAGCAAATCCCATTTTCCAGCCACTGATCCACAGGGCCGATGCCGGAGAAATCCAGGTATACTGGTGATACTCATCAGGATCACATAGATCGCATGTGGCTACTAGAACCTCCCATGGAAGCCACTTATACAGGTCTGCAGGTTTTCTATGACAACTTAAGAAGGGTTTTTCTTGGTCTTCTTTGCAGCCTCTTGATTGGACAGTGCATAGTTTGGAACAATTTCTATCAAAAGACGCATTAAATAATAGAGGTGCAGGGAGGAGGTCAGTGGCTACAGTAATTCAAGTCTCCTGGACTATCACATAGGACAAAGAAAGCAACCCTGCACTCAGACCAAAAAGTGACGATACACGTCTTGTGTATATAGTCACCGTTCCTGGTGAATAATTTGCCTCCTCAGATAGCTAACAGGCCACTTATTTCCATTGTTCAGAAAAATATTTACTGAAAATGTCTCCATACCAATACTACAGGAAGAGGAAGAAAAAGAAAAAGAAAAAGAAAAAGAAAAAGAAAAAGAAGAAGACAAAGAAGAAGAAGAGGGGAGCAAGCAAGAGAAAAGAAGAAGAGACGGGGAGCAAGCAAAAGAAAAGAAGAAGAGATGGGGAGCACGCAAGAGAAAAGAAGAAGAGACGGGGAGCAAGCAAGAGAAAAGAAGAAGAGACGGGGAGCAAGCAAGAGAAAAGAAGAAGAGACGGGGAGCAAGCAAGAGAAAAGAAGAAGAGACGGGGAGCAAGCAAGAGAAAAGAAGAAGAAACGGGGAGCAAGCAAGAGAAAAGAAGAAGAAACGGGGAGCGAGCAAGGGAAACAAAGAAGAGACGAAGCGAGGGAAAAGAGAAAGTGAGCGAGAGAGAGAAGCAATAAATATTGGATCCCCCATACAGTATCATGTTATCGGCAGCACCCCTGCTTTACACATGTGGATGTGCTCACTCCAGTAGCGCATTTACTATACTATTCTTTCCATAACCAACAAATCAAGAGTGTAAATTTCCTCAAAAAAAAAAAAATGGTTGAGATAATTAGAGTTCTGGAGGTGTAGTCCAAAAATCAACAATTTGATAATTCTTGTTTCTAGTAGGAGTATGAAAATAAAAGGCAAAAAAAAAAAAGCCTGAACCGCATTGGGCGTCCAAAAATCACATCAATAATTCAAAATGAATAAACAAAATATATTAAATTCTGATGAGTAGAATACATTTGTCACACTCCCATAATTATTTCCTGAAGAAAAAAATAATAATATAAATTCTCGTCTGACAGAGTAATTACAGCTTTGTCTTCAGACGCAGCAGAGCCGACCTGGCTCCTTACTCCGGAATTCTCCCAGAAAAAAATATATTATATATTATAACTATATATATAATATATTATATATTATATTATATATATATCTATATATCTATATATATCTATATATATCTATCTATCTACAGAATAAAATGAGCGGAGTGTAAAAACAAAATAAAAAAAAAAATCATCCGTGGCTATAGGTTCCCCGCACCGGATTGGGTTTGCAGGATCGAAACGCGCCAGCTCTTGGCAATCCGCGGAGGTCCTGCAGGAAGTTAGTGTGTAATGTGGCGCAGCGGTGGATCATGTGGACGGGGGCGACGTTCTACATGACTAAGTGCGGGCTGAGCTTTTCAGAAGCGGCGCCAATCTTAATCAAGCGTGCAGAGTTCAGAAGGAGTGCACACGATTAGAGAGGAGTGTATAAAGTGTGTAAAGCTCCTGATGCAATAATCTTAAGAAGACAGATGTGTCTGCGTTATTAACATACCCCCCTCATAATATTAAGATCGGGTGCTTGCAGTACCACTCATGGCCTCTACACAATGCACGGCGCTGTCCCATTTCCAGCCACCTGCAGCCCCTTCGATCGGCAGCGATTATTCTGATTTTGGCAGTCGGCCCCCACTTATCCGCTGAAGATCTATCCATATACGCTTTATAGGGATTCCCCTTTCCCCCCGGTCGCACTCTCCTCTGACCAATAGACAAATAGGTGTGGGGGGGGGTGGGGGAGGTAAGACTTGTTTTCATCATAATAACCTATTCAAGAGGTTTCCTTTCACTCAACGCATTAGGCATCATTAAAATTGTGCCATCTGTAGTTTATATTATGCAGTCTATTGCTGGCTGCAGAATGAGTTAACTGAGAATCCATCAGTGAGCTCATTCATTTGTAATTCTTACCTGTCTTTTTTCTGAGCTCCGCTCAGCAGATTTCTGACTGCCAGGTCCTATTTAAAAGGGGTTGTCCTATCATATTTTAAACCTTGCCGCACTCACCCTCATCTTGTATGGCGTCACCCGTGAGGCAGTGATTTGGCAGCAGGGGATATAATGCTACACTGCCCCCCAGTGGTGGCTGCAGTGGCGACGCCGACCCTCACCCGGTCCTCATTGCTCTATATAGGACTCGGCTCAGGACTACTTTTCGAGGAGCTATTTAGAAGAGAGGAGAGGCCGGGTCTCACTTTCTGTAGTTAATAAATCACTGTCTATTCCCTTCCTATGGGACAAACTGAACTTTTACCAGTAATTATCAGACCACAAAAGTAGTAGTAGGAGGAGGAGGAGGAGGAGGAGGAGGGCGCTCTCTGACAGTCTACTCTATGTATCGCCTGTTACAGGGCAGGGTTATAGACTCTACATTCTCGGATCTTAGAAGAAGGGGGTGGTTCAGTCCTTCCATATGCAGGCAACTGCAGTGCCATCAAACTGTTCCTGGGAGCGCTGCTCTGAAGGGAAAAGGAAACAGCGTGACATCACTGCAGACCCCCTGATCATAGATAATAAGATGATGAAATCCAAGGGAACAGCATATATATATATATATATATATATATATATATATATATATATATATATATATATACACATACACACACACACACACACACACATACATACACACACACACATATATACATACACACATACAGTTAGGTCCAGAAATATTTGGACAGTGACACAATTTTCGCGAGTTGGGCTCTGCATGCCACCACATTGGATTTGAAATGAAACCTCTACAACAGAATTCAAGTGCAGATTGTAACGTTTAATTTGAAGGTTTGAACAAAAATATCTGATAGAAATTGTAGGAATTGTCACATTTCTTTACAAACACTCCACATTTTAGGAGGTCAAAAGTAATTGGACAAATAAACCAAACCCAAACAAAATATTTTTATTTTCAATATTTTGTTGCGAATCCTTTGGAGGCAATCACTGCCTTAAGTCTGGAACCCATGGACATCACCAAACGCTGGGTTTCCTCCTTCTTTATGCTTTGCCAGGCCTTTACAGCCGCAGCCTTCAGGTCTTGCTTGTTTGTGGGTCTTTCCGTCTTAAGTCTGGATTTGAGCAAGTGAAATGCATGCTCAATTGGGTTAAGATCTGGTGATTGACTTGGCCATTGCAGAATGTTCCACTTTTTTGCACTCATGAACTTCTGGGTAGCTTTGGCTGTATGCTTGGGGTCATTGTCCATCTGTACTATGAAGCGCCGTCCGATCAACTTTGCGGCATTTGGCTGAATCTGGGCTGAAAGTATATCCCGGTACACTTCAGAATTCATCCGGCTACTCTTGTCTGCTGTTATGTCATCAATAAACACAAGTGACCCAGTGCCATTGAAAGCCATGCATGCCCATGCCATCACGTTGCCTCCACCATGTTTTACAGAGGATGTGGTGTGCCTTGGATCATGTGCCGTTCCCTTTCTTCTCCAAACTTTTTTCTTCCCATCATTCTGGTACAGGTTGATCTTGGTCTCATCTGTCCATAGAATACTTTTCCAGAACTGAGCTGGCTTCATGAGGTGTTTTTCAGCAAATTTACCTCTGGCCTGTCTATTTTTGGAATTGATGAATGGTTTGCATCTAGATGTGAACCCTTTGTATTTACTTTCATGGAGTCTTCTCTTTACTGTTGACTTAGAGACAGATACACCTACTTCACTGAGAGTGTTCTGGACTTCAGTTGATGTTGTGAACGGGTTCTTCTTCACCAAAGAAAGTATGCGGCGATCATCCACCACTGTTGTCATCCGTGGACGCCCAGGCCTTTTTGAGTTCCCAAGCTCACCAGTCAATTCCTTTTTTCTCAGAATGTACCCGACTGTTGATTTTGCTACTCCAAGCATGTCTGCTATCTCTCTGATGGATTTTTTCTTTTTTTTCAGCCTCAGGATGTTCTGCTTCACCTCAATTGAGAGTTCCTTAGACCGCATGTTGTCTGGTCACAGCAACAGCTTCCAAATGCAAAACCACACACCTGTAATCAACCCCAGACCTTTTAACTACTTCATTGATTACAGGTTAACGAGGGAGACGCCTTCAGAGTTAATTGCAGCCCTTAGAGTCCCTTGTCCAATTACTTTTGGTCCCTTGAAAAAGAGGAGGCTATGCATTACAGAGCTATAATTCCTAAACCCTTTCTCCGATTTGGATGTGAAAACTCTCATATTGCAGCTGGGAGTGTGCACTTTCAGCCCATATTATATATAGAATTGTATTTCTGAACATGTTTTTGTAAACAGCTAAAATAACAAAACTTGTGTCACTGTTGTGACGACCTGGGCCCTGAACGTCTTGGGGCACACGTCTGGCAGCGGGATCAAGACACACACAAGCACTTTGTCACTTAAAGAATCTCGGTGATTTATTCACATCCTCATAAACCACGCAGTGTAATGGGCCACAGCCACTTTCCCGCAGGACAATGTCTCACTGTCTGTTTAAACTGCTGATTGTTCATACAGTTCATTCTCTGGCATCAGCCAGTATAGTCCCCTTTCTGGGGTGTTACCTGCCAGTAGGTTTGCAGGCTGTCAGTCTGCCTCCATCCAGTCCAGGGAGACTCTCACACTGGGCTCAACATCCCGGCCCATGGACACGTTCCAATTCCTCACAGCCTCAGTGGATTCTGCAGCTCCCTGACATTTCAGAGCCCTCACTAGCTCTGTATGCACAGGATCTCCTGCACATGTGCTCCAACCAAGATGGCTCCCACCAGCACACAGAGATCATGTGACAAACGACAGCTCCATTAAATCCCATGAGACACACCTACGTATGGGAGGTATGTGGATGGTCAGTCCCGCCCATCACTTCTGACCATCCCATGAACCCAGCCCTGAATGTGTACAACAATCCTCATGGAACTACAAGTCCCAGAGAAACATTCCAGGTTCAGATCACAGAGGATTTCCCCCTCTGTGACACATACCGGCCATCTACCACATTGCATCCTTACACTGTCCAAATATTTCTGGACATATATATATATATATATATATATTAGCTGTAGTACCCAGGCGTTGCCCAGGATAGTGGTCTCTCTACCAGTCTCTGCCCATGTGTCCCCATCTGTCTCTTTCCCAGTGTGCCTGTCTGTCTCATTCTCTCTGGCTTTTTTTTCCCCCTCTCTCTGTGTGTCCGCCTCTTTCGCCGTCCGCCTCTTTCGCCGTCCGCCTCGCTGTCTTTTTATCCCCCCTATCTGTCTCTGTGTGTGTCTGTTTGTCTATGTCTTTTTCCCCTGTGTCCCTCTTTTTCTGTCTCTTTCTCTCTCTCTCTATCAGTCTCTCCACTGATATCATATTACCTCACACATAAGCTTCTTATACTATGAATGTCCTTTGTTCCTATAGCAACCAATCACAGCTCCTATTAATAGCCTGTAGCTCGCAGCTCCATTCACTTTAATGGAGGCAGGTTTTTGGAGTGTAACTGTACAGCGCGGGGTTAAATTTTCTTGTCAAAACATAGTCTATGATGTTCCCTGAGTCACATTAGGCGTCTGTGCAAAATTTTGTGATTATAAAGTGACGGTGCAAATTCCTTTAGCGGACACACACACACACACACACACACACACCTTTATATAGATATATATATATATATATATATATATATATCTCCGCTTACCGACGAGACGCGATTCTTCTGATGAACCCGACGTGATGAAGACTTTGAGGAGACTCATGGCGCCCTCAATCAGTCCCACGTTTCTGTTTCCAGAAGAAAAAAAAAATGACATTATTAAAATATATTCCAGTTATACAATAGTTTTCAAAAACCAGACAAGGACGATCGCTACCATCACCAGACCCCTGAAAGTGTTCAATATCCCTGCAGCGCCTCCGCGGGAGAAATGAAGTATTACACACTAAAATCAACCACACGCCCGTGTAATGTAAAGACGTGTGGGGTCTTCTTCTGGAGGAGACCATCTGTGATCCGCTCAGTGTGATAGTGGAGGGTCCCTGGTGTCCCCAAGGTTGCCTAATGAAGGACTAGATCCTATTAACGATTCATCATTGCATTTGTGCCTGTTTTATTGCCAGACTTTGATGCTCTGCACCTTTTGGGGTTTGTTTGTACCAAATGTATCTATTTGCGCCTATTTTGAAGTCTATTTTATATGTATGCTTTCCAAGGGGTTGTTGTTTTTTGTTTAATTTCACCACTGCAGGCGAAGTTTAGAGTCTCCAAATATTAAGTCCAGATTTATTAATTGCGATTATTCCAAATACAATTCCTCCGCCCACCGGGAGTAGTAGTAGTAGTAGTAGTAGTAATGATTATAAAAAATTATATAATTTTATACAATATATTTTATTTTTACATACACTAGATAATATTTTGTATATTATATATATATATATATATATATATATATATATATATATATATATATATATATATATATAAAAAGTTATCTCTATCTATATATCTATATCTATAATAAAAAATACAGAATATATAATATATATAATATTATATAATAAAAATAAAATCTATATAAAAATATATACGGTAGATATATATGTGTGTGTGTGTGTATCTACCGTATATATTTTTATATAGATTTTATTTTTATTATATAATATTATATATATTATATATTCTGTATTTTTTATTATAGATATATAGATAGAGATATATATATATATATATATATATATATATATATATATATATATATATATAATCTCTATCTATATATCTATAATAAAAAATACAGAATATATAATATATATAATATTATATAATAAAAATAAAATCTATATAAAAATATATACGGTAGATACACACACACACACACACACACACACATATATATATCTACCGTATATATTTTTATATAGATTTTATTTTTATTATATAATATATATATTATATATTCTGTATTTTTTATTATAGATATAGATATATAGATAGAGATAACATATACATATATATATATATATATATATAGATAGATAGATAGATATATATAGAAAGATATAGATATATAGATATAGATCTATATTTTTTATAGATATATATTATATACACACAAATAATATTTTTTGTATAAATACATAAATATATTATATTTTTGTATATTTTAATAATTATTATTATTATATAATATATACAAAATAAAAATATATTATATAAAAAATATATATCATATAATATATATTTTTATGATCATTATAAATATAAAAAAGATTCTATAACTTACCATATAAAAATATATAGAAAAGTAAAAACAAAGTTTATTATTATTACTATATTTTTATAGAATTGTTTTTAACTAAACGCATTTTAATGAGGTTAAATATAATTTATATTATGTAATTATTGTGTTATATTTAAAAAAAAAATTAATAGAAATAATAATTTATACATTTGGGTTCCATTACAAATGTTGCAGTTTTGTTTTTTTCCAGGCTTTTTGCTTCCTGGCACAGAAACCTTTGATGTGGTCTGAAGTCATAAATCAGCCCAGGGAAGTTCAGAAAGAGATAAAAGTTACAAACTTCTAGTAAGACCGTCAGAATGAGCTCACCGATGGAGCCTCAGTTACCTCATTCTACAGCGAGCAATAGATAATGCAGCGCACAGGCTATAAACAGGCAAGAGGTACAAAATATGAAATGAATCGTGATGCTAAAAATAATTTTTAGCCCCAAAAACATAAAAAAAAAATAAAATAAAATAGATAAAAATTGGCCCAGGAAAGTTTTGATCTGCATTGGCTGAATTCTTGCTGCAGCTTTGGTAGTGAAAGGAATGTAATTTGCGAGGTTTATACCATTCATTACACGTAGGAGCTCAGAGATAATAGGGGAGAGGATAGGGGCCGGAGATATAATCATACACTGCCCTTTAAGGACCCGCAGCTCCGGCTGGAGGGGACTGGATGAATGTTCTCTCTGGATGCCTCGGCCCCAGGACATCTGCTGAGCGGCTCCCTGAGCTTTGTGGTAACATTATGCAAGTTTCCTCTACCTAATTAAAGGGAAAGCCTTCAGCCCCACACAGCGAGACCGCACGAACATACAAGCATCCTGTACAGAGCGCAACGTGCCAGGGCGACGGCAGCGGACATTGTGCTTACACAGGGCTTTGCTTTAACCTGTGGAGTAACTACAAAAGTCTATGTCCTCGGATAGACATCCGCAAGAGAGGGTCTCTCCACAGACTTCATGGCCACCCTCAGCATTACAGCTCAGCTCCTATTGAGGGAACGTGATTTGGGCTGCAGTACCGAGAACAGCCACTACATGGTGTATGGAGCTGTGCTACTGCAGTACCGAGAACAGCCACTACATGGTGTATGGAGCTGTGCTACTGCAGTACCGAGAACAGCCACTACATGGCGTATGGAGCTGTGCTACTGCAGTACCGAGAACGGCCACTACATGGCGTATGGAGCTGTGCTACTGCAGTACCGAGAACGGCCACTACATGGCGTATGGAGCTGTGCTACTGCAGTACCGAGAACGGCCACTACATGGCGTATGGAGCTGTGCTACTGCAGTACCGAGAACAGCCACTACATGGCGTATGGAGCTGTGCTACTGCAGTACCGAGAACGACCACTACATGGCGTATGGAGCTGTGCTACTGCAGTACAGAGAACGGCCACTACATGGTGTATGGAGCTGTGCTACTGCAGTACAGAGAACGGCCACTACATGGCGTATGGAGCTGTGCTACTGCAGTACCGAGGACAGCCACTACATGGTGTATGGAGCTGTGCTACTGCAGTACCGAGGACAGCCACTACATGGTGTATGGAGCTGTGCTACTGCAGTACCCAGAACGGCCACTACATGGCGTATGGAGCTGTGCTACTGCAGTACAGAGAAAGGCCACTACATGGTGTATGGAGCTGTGCTACTGCAGTACAGAGAACGGCCACTACATGGTGTATGGAGCTGTGCTACTGCAGTACCCAGAACGGCCACTATATGGTGTATGGAGCTGTGCTACTGCAGTACAGAGAACGGCCACTACATGGTGTATGGAGCTGTGCTACTGCAGTACCCAGAACGGCCACTATATGGTGTATGGAGCTGTGCTACTGCAGTACAGAGAACGGCCACTACATGGCGTATGGAGCTCTGTTACTGTAGTACCGAGAACGGCCACTACATGGTGTATGGAGCTGTGCTACTGCAGTACCCAGAACAGCCACTACATGGTGTATGGAGCTGTGCTACTGCAGTACCGAGAACGGCCACTACATGGTGTATGGAGCTGTGCTACTGCAGTACAGAGAACAGCCACTACATGGTGTATGGAGCTGTGCTACTGCAGTACCCAGAACGGCCACTACATGGTGTATGGAGCTGTGCTACTGCAGTACCGAGAACGGCCACTACATGGTGTATGGAGCTGTGCTACTGCAGTACCGAGAACGGCCACTACATGGTGTATGGAGCTGTGCTACTGCAGTACCGAGAACGGCCACTACATGGTGTATGGAGCTGTGCTACTGCAGTACTGAGAACAGCCACTACATGGCGTATGGAGCTGTGCTACTGCAGTACAGAGAACGGCCACTACATGGCGTATGGAGCTGTGCTACTGCAGTACCCAGAACGGCCACTACATGGCGTATGGAGCTGTGCTACTGCAGTACAGAGAACGGCCACTACATGGCGTATGGAGCTGTGCTACTGCAGTACAGAGAACGGCCACTACATGGTGTATGGAGCTGTGCTACTGCAGTACTGAGAACGGCCACTACATGGTGTATGGAGCTGTGCTACTGCAGTACAGAGAACGGCCACTATATGGTGTATGAAGCTGTGCTACTGCAGTACCGGGAACGGCCACTACATGGTGTATGGAACTCAGTACACGGTGTCCACCTGGCGGCCACAGGTCCTGATATCAGCTTATTGATAGGGGTGCTGGATGTAGGACCCCCACCAACATGATACTAATAACCTATCCTCGGGATAATGTCAGTAATACATCAGTCCTGGATATTCTCTTTAAAGCCCAAAATTTGGTGCTCATAAACAAAGTCCATTCGGAAGGGGGTTGAGGGGAGGGAGATTGTGTTTGGCACAAGCCAGAAATGGAGAGCCCGGGACAGGGGGTTATATCTTAAGATCAGGGCACCTGTGAGACAGAAGGTAGATGGGAAAGTTGTATGACACACTAATGTAGGCGCACTGCAAAACATAAAATTTTGTGTGACTGAGGCCACCACAAGGTGGCGCTGTCTGCATACTGACTCATTCAGCTCACAAAGAGTCCAACGATAAATCTGTCTTCAGTGAGCTCCCCCTAGTGGTGGACAGAATTTTACCTTTAAAAGGGGATTCTGTTATCAATGACTATCCCTGGATTCTCCCACCATCGTGTGGTCCTGCAGTGACAGCGACGCCCATCATTCATGTGACCTTTGCAGCCTTAACTGACCTCAGAAGTCACATGATGAATGCCAATTGTTAGATTTAAGTGGGTGCAAAGGCTGTGACCATCATTCACCACAAGGGGACACCCCCAACTAACCCCCACAACGGGACCACCCCCAAAACGGGACCACCCCCAATTAACTCCTACAACGGGACCACCCCCCCAATTCACAGCCACAACGGGACCAGCCACAATTCACCCCCACAACGAGACCACCCCCAAAACGAGACCATTCCCAATTCCCCCCTACAACGGGAACACCCCCAATTAACCCCTACAACGGGAACACCCCCAATTAACCCCTACAACGGGACCTACCCCCCCCAATTAACCCCTACAACGGGACAACCCCCCTACCCCAATTCACAGCCGCAACGGGACAACCCCCCTACCCCAATTCACAGCCGCAACGGGACAACCCCCCTACCCCAATTCACAGCCGCAACGGGACAACCCCCCTACCCCAATTCACAGCCGCAACGGGACAACCCCCCTACCCCAATTCACAGCCGCAACGGGACAACCCCCCTACCCCAATTCACAGCCGCAACGGGACAACCCCCCTACCCCAATTCACAGCCGCAACGGGACAACCCCCCTACCCCAATTCACAGCCGCAACGGGACAACCCCCCTACCCCAATTCACAGCCGCAACGGGACAACCCCCCTACCCCAATTCACAGCCGCAACGGGACAACCCCCCTACCCCAATTCACAGCCGCAACGGGACAACCCCCCTACCCCAATTCACAGCCGCAACGGGACAACCCCCCTACCCCAATTCACAGCCGCAACGGGACAACCCCCCTACCCCAATTCACAGCCGCAACGGGACAACCCCCCTACCCCAATTCACAGCCGCAACGGGACAACCCCCCTACCCCAATTCACAGCCGCAACGGGACAACCCCCCTACCCCAATTCACAGCCGCAACGGGACAACCCCCCTACCCCAATTCACAGCCGCAACGGGACAACCCCCCTACCCCAATTCACAGCCGCAACGGGACAACCCCCCTACCCCAATTCACAGCCGCAACGGGACAACCCCCCTACCCCAATTCACAGCCGCAACGGGACAACCCCCCTACCCCAATTCACAGCCGCAACGGGACAACCCCCCTACCCCAATTCACAGCCGCAACGGGACAACCCCCCTACCCCAATTCACAGCCGCAACGGGACAACCCCCCTACCCCAATTCACAGCCGCAACGGGACAACCCCCCTACCCCAATTCACAGCCGCAACGGGACAACCCCCCTACCCCAATTCACAGCCGCAACGGGACAACCCCCCTACCCCAATTCACAGCCGCAACGGGACAACCCCCCTACCCCAATTCACAGCCGCAACGGGACAACCCCCCTACCCCAATTCACAGCCGCAACGGGACAACCCCCCTACCCCAATTCACAGCCGCAACGGGACAACCCCCCTACCCCAATTCACAGCCGCAACGGGACAACCCCCCTACCCCAATTCACAGCCGCAACGGGACAACCCCCCTACCCCAATTCACAGCCGCAACGGGACAACCCCCCTACCCCAATTCACAGCCGCAACGGGACAACCCCCCTACCCCAATTCACAGCCGCAACGGGACAACCCCCCTACCCCAATTCACAGCCGCAACGGGACAACCCCCCTACCCCAATTCACAGCCGCAACGGGACAACCCCCCTACCCCAATTCACAGCCGCAACGGGACAACCCCCCTACCCCAATTCACAGCCGCAACGGGACAACCCCCCTACCCCAATTCACAGCCGCAACGGGACAACCCCCCTACCCCAATTCACAGCCGCAACGGGACAACCCCCCTACCCCAATTCACAGCCGCAACGGGACAACCCCCTACCCCAATTCACAGCCGCAACGGGACAACCCCCCCCCCCCCCCCCAATTCACAGCCACAACGGGACAAACCCCCCCCCCCCCCCCCCCAATTCACAGCCACAACGGGACAAACACCCCCCCCCAATTCACAGCCACAACGGGACAACCCCCCCCCAATTCACAGCCGCAATGGGACAACCCCCCCAAAATTCACAGCCACAACGGGACCACCCCCAAAACGAGACCATTCCCAATTCACCCCTACAACGGAACCTCCGCCACAATGGGACCACCCCCAATTAACCCCCACAACGTGACAACTAATTCACAGCCACAACGGGACCCCCCCCCCCAATTCACAGCCACAACGGGACCCCCCCCCCCCCAATTCACAATAGGACCACTCCCAATTCACCACCACAAAGTTACCCCCACCCCACTCAGCGCCACAATGGGACTCCCATTCATTGCTAGAATGAGTGATAATAGCCCGGTACGGCGCACAGCAGTCCCCTTATTCAATTCCTCCCATCCATAGGGGAGATCAAAAGATATAAATCCCCTTTATAGCAATCAGTGGGGGTCTCAGCAGTAGCGCCCCCCACCCCCAATCTATCACTCATCACCTATCCAGTGAATACTTCACCATTTTGGGACACGAACACCTCTTTACGGTACTCATCATGATACAAAATCTCCAACTACCTTTTTATTAAAGCCCTGGATATCCTTGGACGTGGCTGACCCATGCTCCTGCCATATAAAAGGAGAATAACAGAGAGAAATTGTAGAAACTGGTATCTGCACCGCGCCAAAGATCCCAAATCAGGATATCAGATTAATGTAGCTTTATTGCATCATAGGTCTACGCGTTTCAGGAGCTCTGCCCCCTTCCTCAGGACCATAGAAAAGACAACAAATCTACCGTAGTAGACACATGTATACATTAAATAGACCAAGTGACGTCATAGTCCCGCCCAGTGAGGAAAAAACGGGCGGGAAAGGGTGCATCGTGATCAATATATGACGCAATACCGAAAAGACAATGTACTACACAGATATCCAAGGTGATGAGAGTGTAGCATAGAATAGTAATATATAACACCATCCACCCAGACCGAAGTGATCAAAAAGGTGACAACGTCAGTATGTGAATATATATGCATAATATGTAGGTGCTAGTCTACAGGAAAAACTTCAATCCACTGTGGGCATCATAAACAGTGCAGAGACAGCTCCCGACTCTCATTACAGGGAGAGTTCAAAGGAGTTCAAACCCGTGGGAAAAAACCTCACCACGGCTGCGCAAGCAGCGAGTGTCAGAGGAGAGAGACCCGTGGGAAAAAAAGATTGTGCGCATGCGCCCCCCCCGCAGCATAGTCCAAAGTATGACAGACAATAAAAAGGAATAAGAAAGACGGGCAGTGTTGGAAACCGGAGTTAATAAAGATCTTCATTACCTCACTGGTTATTTAATTCCTTTCTGCCGTCTTTTACTTTTGCCCGTTGTATATTTCTTCAGTGATCTTTATTAACTCCGGTTTCCAATACTGCCCGTCTTTCTTATTCCTTTTTATTGTCGGTCATACTTTGGACTAGGCGGCGGGGGGGACGCATGTGCACAATCTTTTTTCCCACCGGTTTGAACTTTGTTCACCTCTCTCCTCTGACACTCGCTGCTTGCGCAGCCGTGGTGAGGTTTTTTCCCACGGTATTGAATGTCATGATGTATGTAGTTTTCTCCATCCCATATTTTTGTATAAGATGCCATGTGATGTATTTTACCTTCTCACTGTATTTGCTGTAGTACTATGTCTTGGGATGTAAGTGACCATACCTTCCACCAGCCTGTATCATATTGCACTCAGGCTTCAGCAGTAGCTATTGTCATTGATTTGGTGGGGGTTGCATATATATATATTGTTCTTCTCAGCATGGGACTTCTCCAATCTACAACTTGGTAAACAGAACAGAGCCAGCAGTCTAAAGTCCATTCATGCATCAAATGGCCAGGGGGAGGTGTGCCCACCTAAGGGGCTGATCCCAGGAGAGAAGAACATGTTAGTTCAGTTAGTTGGAGCTCGGCTGGATAAGGACTAGGACCTATAGCTGAGGCTGGATCCTGGGGTCTGTGTGTGGACTGTTACAGACTGGAGATGCGCGGCCACGTGGGATTGTGTTTTGTTGTTCACCTGTTGGACTCAAGGAACTCATATAAAGGACCATTGCCCTAATTCCCCTGGCATCGGAATACCAGGCGGTGCCCCTGGATCTTTTGTTTTCTGTTGTGGACTCCTTGCAGATTTGAAGGATTTATATTTATGTTTGCTGCTTTATCTTTGTGGTTCCAATAAAGCCCTTTGGATTGTTCCTTGGCCTGGCGTCCCTCACTGCTCTGTTGCGTACCCCGTCACATTGAACTCTCCCTGTAATGAGTCGGGAGCTGTCTCTGCACGGTTTATGATACCCACACTGGATTGAAGTTTTTCCTGTAGACTAGCACCTACATATTATGCATATATATTCACATACTGACGCTGTCACCTTTTTGATCCCTTCGGTCTGGGTGGATGGTGTTATATATTACTATTCTATGCTACACTCTCATCATCTTGGATATCTGTGTAGTACATTGTCTTTTCGGTACAATATGATAGATTCTCATCCGTCATTGGTAGTTCTGGTGTCGGTTCCGTTACACGGCTCTGACCATCACCTCTTCTGTGGAGACGCGGGCTGCAGCCTCCGCAATCTGTCTCCACACTCGCTCACGGTTATGACGTATTTTCCTTCTGGAGTTCTAGACGCCTTTTCAGATCTTGTAATTACCGCTGGGGGATACCGATGTGTAGGACTTGGAGTATACATACGTTTGCATTTTTTTTTTTTTTTTTTTTTACAGACAAACACACTGGGAATAATTTTTAAATATCTTTTTAATTATTACATTCAAGGGGAAATTAGCAATTATGAAGTACCGAATTCTCCAATTAAAATGTAACCTTTATTATTAAATTCATTAAAAAAGGTCCTCAACCAATAAAACCAGACAAACAATACATATAAAGTTTGGCCCCTCCAAACAAGGAGACACGTGTAGGCCAATAATTCAGCTATTACTGCTATAGTGACTGAAAATTATCTCACCAGATGACTAGATGCTTATCAACATCAAGGTCCAAAAAAATAATTGGATTAATCTCACCAATTAATTCAAATTCTGATTGGTTCAGACCATCTCATGGCAGAACCTTATAAGTAAAGGATATACTTCCCGACGCGTTTCATTCTGAAAGAACTCTTCAGGGGAGCTTAAGAATCCATTCCGGGTCTCATAAAATCAAGAGCCCGTTATATCCAATAGGCATGCTGAAAAACATACAAAATTGCATACAGAACAGCAATAAGCGTCAGTATGTCAGCTAATTTACATAATCACATATAGAAAAACTCACCAGCGGACCCAGACTCATCACAGAGTCATATACACGGTGAATCCAAATCAGGCCCATACAACATGGACCCAGCACCTGATCATGCTGAAACATACATAATGATGGAAGTGAGTGCCAGCATGTCTGGAGGATTCTTTAGGCCCTGTGCGCACTTACCGGATTTTCCGCGGATTTGCTGCATGTTTCGCTGCAGAAAATGTTCATAACATCTCTGCAGTGAATCACCAGCAAATCCTATGGAGAAAAAAAATCCTGTGCGCACTAGGCGGAATTTGACAGCTGCATGTTTTGCTGCGGGAATCCCGCAGCAAAAACAAGTGCATGTCACTTCTTTTCCGCACGTCGCTGCGGGATTTCACTCCATTGACTCCAATGTAATCGTGAAATCCCGCAGGGAATAACGCAGGCGGAAAATTCTGTGCGGTTCACTGCGTTTTGCTGAGTTATTCCCTGCGGTATTTCGCGGTTTACCTCCGGTAATGTACATCGCCTGTCTGCGGTTTTGCAGGGAAGTGATGTCATTACAGGAAGAGGAAGCCGTGCAGAGAGTAAACACACACAGATCACACACAGACACAGATCACAGACACATAGAACACACATAGAAAGCAAACGGAAATCTAGAAAACAAAGAACGTGGGCTCCGCTGTATTTTTACCTTCCAGCCGAGGTAAGCACACAGCGGCGGCCCGGTATTCTCAGGCTGGGGAGGGAGAGGGGCAGGGGTAATGTCCCCCGCCTCACTCCCCCTCCCGCAGCCGAGAATATCAGCCGCAGCTGCCCCGGGACTGTCGCATGCATTATGCGGCAGCACCGGGAGTGTCCTCGGCTCTTCCTGCCGCCGTGTAGCAGTGGCGGTCAGGGTAATATAACAAGGGGTTAATGGTGGTGGATCACCGCCATTAACCCCAGGCTTGATAATGGCAGCGTCTATGTGACAGCTGACATGATCAACCCGTAAGTAAAGTGAATAAAAAACACACACACCGAAAAATCCTTTATTTTAAATAAAACCAACAAGCCTCGTTCACCATTTTATTAACCCCTCCCGCAACAAAACTCCGGCGTAATCCACCGCTCCGACATAATCCACAGCTCCGACATAATCCACAGCTCCGACATAATCCACAGCTCCGGCTCCGGCGTCCTGCACTGCTGACATCCAGCCACGACTGTCACAGATACAGGCTGAATGCAGCAGACAGCAGAGGTAATTACCGGTCATTTCCCACGGCCGGTAATGTGAACTCACTGCCGACCGTGGGAAATGCAGCGATCTGTCATCCATCTATCCGTCCCTCTATCCGTCCCTCTATATCCCTCTAGCTAGCCATCCCTCTAGCTAGCCATCCCTCTAGCTAGCCATCCCTCTATCTATCCCTCTATCTATCCCTCTATCTATCCCTCTATCTATCCCTCTATCTATCCCTCTATCTATCCCTCTATCTATCCCTCTATCTATCCCTCTATCTATCCCTCTATCTATCCCTCTATCTATCCCTCTATCTATCCCTCTATCTATCCCTCTATCTATCCCTCTATCTATCCCTCTATCTATCCCTCTATCTATCCCTCTATCTATCCCTCTATCTATCCCTCTATCTATCCCTCTATCTATCCCTCTATCTATCCCTCTATCTATCCCTCTATCTATCCCTCTATCTATCCCTCTATCTATCCCTCTATCTATCCCTCTATCTATCCCTCTATCTATCCCTCTATCTATCTATCCCTCTATCTATTCTTCTGTCTCTTTATCTATCTATCTATTTATTATCTCAGAATTAAATGACTTTTTTTTTTTTTCTTTTCAATGTGCTTTATTGCATTGAATGCAATAAAGCACATCCCAACCCGCACGTGGCAATACCGCGGCAATACCGTGAATAATACCGCGGTAAAACCGCAGCAAACCGCGGCAAACCGCATGCGGTTTTCGGGTGCGGTTTCCCGCAGTTTTTTACCGCGGGTGCGGTAATCTTTGAGAGCATGCGGAATTTTCTCAAGAAAATTCCATTTCCCAGTGCGCACATAGCCTATGTCTGCAGAAAGTTAACTCACCATGTGGCAGGAGCGGTCGTGCTTCTTGCTCTGTCAAAAGAGCCACCACTGACTGCCAGACTTTTAAATGCTCCCACACTGCAGGAGCGTCTGACGCTATTTCCGCCTACCCAGTCACAAGATCGCAGCCGGGTATCAGCGTCATGATGGTAAGCTGCAGAATTGTATCCGCCCAGCCGGTCACATGACCGCGGCCGGGTGATTCGCGTCATAATGTTTACATCGTTACTGGGGTGACGGACACTCTGTAGGAGCGTCTGATGCTATTTCCGCCTAACTGGTCACATGATCGCGGCCGGGTGTCAGCGTTATGATGGTAAGCTGCAATAGCATACAGAATTGTATCCGCCCAGCCGGTCACATGACCGCGGCCGGGTGATTCGCGTTATAATGTTTACATGGTTACTAGGGTGACGGACACCGTCCTCACTCCCATGCACCACGTGACACCATATCATACTGCCGGGACGGATACATCCAATATCACAGAACGCAACACAGAACGCAACAGCGTTCTTTCTTTGCTATCGCTGCAAACATCATAAAAGAATCCTCCTCCTTCAGGTGACTATTAGATAGCCTGCAAAAAGTATTGTTTGTGCCAAATTACAAACTTATAAAATATAACCTGTGTATGGAACACTATTACCCCTCCAGAGAGTGGGTTTAACCAATAGTTTCACAGGTTATTAGGTGACTGCATACTGTATATCCACAGATAATAGCCATATCACCACAACCACTAAGGCTATGTGCGCACTAGAGCTTTTTACCTGCGGATTTACCCGCGGATTTGCCCCGGAAATTTCTTGAGAAATGTCTGCAATCTTTGTGCAGACATTTCCCATGAAATTCAATGAGAAAAAAAAATAGTTGTGCGCACTGTGCGGATTTTTCTCAAGAAAATTTCTTGAGAAAATTTTCTCGAGAAACTTTCTTGAGAAAATGTGCATGTCCATTAATTTCCGCAGGTACCGGGGGTATTCCGGGGGTATTCCGCAGGTAGCAATGATGTGCGGTATACCCCCGGAATAACCGCGAATTACCTGCGGGAATGATCATCGCTGCCTGCGGTTTTGCAGGAAGCGATGTCATTATGTCAGGAAGAGGAAGCGGAGCAGACGTCACACTCCCTGGACGCCGCACAGAAGCACTTCCGTGCGACCTCCAGGTGCCAGTCTGTGTCCTGCTCCGGCCTCGCGGCTGCCTGCACTGCAGGGTGTCAGTGTCTGCCCGCAGTGTCAGCAGCCTGTCACGCTGCAGCGCAGGCAGACACTGACACAGGCAGACACTGACACCCTGCAGTGTTGGGAGCCGCGGGGATGACGATCGCTGCTGTCAGGAGGTGAGATCATTACCTGCTGTGACGATCTCCTGCCTCCTGACGTCAGCGCTGTCTATGCCCGTCTCACGAGCGGCCCGAGACTGTCACTAGCGGTGACGTCACGGGCTCTCGCGATACTTCTGACAACGCAGTCAGTGACAGCGCTGACGTCAGCAGTACAGGAGATGATCACAGAAGGTAATGATCTCATCTATGCTCCTGATGGCAGCGCTCGTCATCCCCTGCAGTGACCTGGGCTGACCTATTGATGTTAGCTCAGGTCACTGCATTGCTCTCCCAGCCAATGGGGAACATTCTGTTCTTCATTGACTGGGACAGCGACTATGGTATGGATCGCCGTGGGACCCCCCCCCCCTATTGGATTACGCCGGACGTGGATTGATTGTTCTTTTCAATAAATTGGTTAAAGAGGCTATGTGGGGAGTGTTTTTTCAAATAAAACTTTTTTTGTTGTCTATTTTTTAATTACTACTGACTGGGTTGGTGATGTCGGGTATCTGATAGACGCCTGACCTCACCAACCCCAGGGCTTGATGCCAGGTGACATTACACATCTGGCATCAACCCCATATATTACCCCGTTTGCCAACGCACCAGGGCGCGGGATGAGCTGGGGCAAAGCGCCAGGATTGGCACGTCTAATGGATGCGCCACTTCTGGGGCGGCTGCGGCCTGCTATTTTTAGGCTGGGGAGTGTCCAATAACAGTGGACCTCCCCAGTCTGAGAATATCAGACCCCAGCTGTCCGCTTTACCTTGGCTGGTGATCCAATATGGGGGGGACCGCACGTTTTTTGTTTTAAATTATTTATATAATTTAAAATAACAGCGTGGGGTGCCCACTGTTTTGGATTATCAGCCAAGGTGAAGCTGCCAGCGGTGGTCTGCAGGCTGCAGCCGTCTGCTTTACCCAAGCTGGCTACAAAATATGGGGGGACCTCACGTCGTTTTTTTTTAATTATTTATTTTATGGCTAAATACAAGGCTAAGCACCCTTTAGTGCCACATGAAAGTCACTAAAGGGTGCCAGCTTAGAAAATGCAGGGAGGTGGAACATTATATAGGTTTTTCTCATCTATCTATCCATCTATCCCTCTATCCCTCTATCCCTCTATCCCTCTATCCCTCTATCCCTCTATCCCTCTATCCCTCTATCCCTCTATCCCTCTATCCCTCTATCCCTCCCTCCATCCATCCATCCATCCATCCATCCATCCATCCATCCATCCATCCATCCATCCATCCATCCATCCATCCATCCATCCATCCATCCATCCATCCATCCCTCTATCCCTCTATCCCTCTATCCCTCTATCCCTCTATCCCTCTATCCCTCTATCCCTCTATCCCTCTATCCCTCTATCCCTCTATCCCTCTATCCATCTATCCATCTATCCATCTATCCATCTATCCCTCTATCCCTCTATCCCTCTATCCCTCTATCCATCTATCCATCTATCCCTCTATCCATCTATCTATCTATCCCTCTATCTATCCCTCTATCTATCCCTCTATCTATCCCTCTATCTATCCCTCTATCTATCCCTCTATCTATCCCTCTATCTATCTATCTATTCATCTATCCATCTTTCCCTCTATCCATTATCTGTCTATCGATTATCTTTATTATTTATTGCAGGGACAAACCTGCGGTAAATCCGCGGCAAATCCGCATGCGTTTTTGCCGCGGATTTTTCCGCAGGTGCGGAAGTCTTCCACTCCCAGAAGTTTCTCAAGAAATTTTCTTGAGAAAATTCACATTTCTAGTGCGCACATAGCCTAAGACACACTTGTGGAGAGCAATAGCCCCACATAAGAAGCATGTCATCAAACAACCCATTGGCTAGAGATTATTACATTCAATCATTTATTTTGTCACCGTTATTGAACAGAGCGTCACGTTTCTCTTTTTCACTGTGTTTTCATTGTATTGCGTCATATATTGATCACGACGCACCCTTTCCCGCCCGTTTTTTCTATACTGGGCGGGACTATGATGTCACTTGGTCTATTTAATGTATACATGTGTCTACTATGGTACATTTGATGTTGTCTTTTCTATGGTCCTGAGGAAGGGGGCAGAGCTCCTGAAACGCGTAGACCTATGATGCAATAAAGCTACATTAATCTGATATCCTGATGTGTGATCTTTGGCGCGGTGCAGATACCCGTTTCTACAATTTCTCTCTGTTATCAGCCTTTGGGTTGCCACTGCCTTGATCCAATTCTACGTGCAAATATAGTAGTTGTGGCTTGCACAACTACAGTTGGTGAGTATTATTGCTCCCCATTCCCTTGCCCTGTGCCTATAAGGGTAAGACCCTATTGCGCTCTCTTTTCCACAGCCTTCCATTTTATATAAAAGGAGAACAAACCCTAAAGCACGAGCATCCGATTTACCCTGGAGGGGACGGCCATGAGCTGCTGCGATGTCAAAACCATGGTGAAACGTAGCGTAAAAATCTTTTTAGCTGGATCCAGTCTAATGAGAAAGGGAAAAAACCCCACAGAGGTGCGCGATTTCCAACAATCTCCAGGCTCCTGCCGGAGTGTCCGTATATCTATACCCTTCATGGAGGCGTTTTGTGCGCGAGAACAGAATTTATAGCCACGTCCCCAGTTCTTTGTTCCCATTTTCTGGTCAAAATTATCCCAAACTCACCCTACCTGGGAGATTTGGGCGGTCCGGAGAGACATTAACCCCTTTTTTATTCTAATATAACCCATTAAACAATCATTTCTTAAAAATACAGTGCCTTGCGAAAGTATTCAGCCCCTTGAATTTTTCAACCTTTTCCCACATTTCAAGCTTCAAACAAAGATACAAATGTTAATGTTCTGGTGAAGAATCAACAACAAGTGGACACAATTGTGAAGTAGAACGAAATGTATTGCTTATTTTAAGCTTTCAATAAAAATAATAAACTGAAAATTGTGGCGTGCAATATTATTCATCCCCTGTAAGTTAATACTTTGTAGCGCCCCCTTTTGCTGCGATTACAGCTGCAGTCGCTGGGGTTTGTGTCTATCAGTTTTGCACATGGAGAGGCTGAAATTCTCGCCCATTCTTCCTTTGTAAACAGCTGGAGCTGAGTGAGGTTGGATGGAGGCGTTTGTGAACAGCAGTTTTCAGCTCTTTCCACAGATTCTCGATTGGGTTCAGGTCTGGACTGTGACTTGGCCATTCTGACACCTGGATACGGTTATTTGTGAACCATTCCATTGTAGATATTGCTTTATGTTTGGGATCATTGTCTTGTTGGAAGACAAATCTCCGTCCCAGTCTCAGGTCTTTTGCAGACTCCAACAGGTTTTCTTCAAGAATGGTCCTGTATTTGGCACCATCCATCTTCACATCAATTTTAAACCATCTTCCTTGACCCTGCTGAAGAAAAGCAGGCCCAAACCATGATGCTGCCACCACCATGTTTGACAGTGGGGATGGTGTGTTCAGGGTAATGAGCTGTGTTGCTTTTACGCCAAACATATCGTTTGGCATTGTGCCCAAATAGTTTGATTTTGGTTTCATCTGACCAGAGCACCTTCTTCCACATGTTTGGTGTCTCCAGGTGGCTTGTGGAAACTTTAAACAACACTTTTTATAGATATCTTTGAGAAATGGCTTTCCTCTTGCCACTCTTCCATAAAGGCCGGATTTGTGCAGTGTACGACTAATTGTTGTCCTATGGACAGACTCTCCCACCTCAGCTGTAGATCTCTGCAGATCATCCAGAGTGATCATGGGCCTCTTGGCTGCATCTCTGATCAGTCTTCTCCTTGTGTGAGATGATAGTTTGGATGGACGGCCGGGTCTTGGTAGATTTGCAGTGGTATGATACTCCTTCCATTTCAATACGATCGCTTGCACAGTGCTCCTTGGGATGTTTAAAGTTGTGGAAATCTTTTTGTAACCAAATCCGGCTTTAAACTTCTCCACAACAGTATCACGGACCTGCCTGTTGTGTTCCTTGGTCTTCATGATGCTCTCTGTGCTTTACACAGAACCCTGAGACTATCACAGAGCAGGTGCATTTATACGGAGACTTGATTACACACAGGGGCTTATATTTATCATCATCAGTCATTTAGGACAACATTGGATCATTCAGAGATCCTCAATCAACTTCTGGAGGGAGTTTGTTGCACTGAAAGTAAAGGGGATGAATAATATTGCACGCCCCAATTTTAAGTTATTTATTTCTTAAAAAAAGTTTAAAATAAGCAATAAATTTCGTTCCACTGCACAATTATGTCACTTGTTGTTGATTCTTCTCCAGAACATTAACATTTTTATCTTTATGTTTGAAGCCTGAAATGTGGGAAAAGGTTGGAAAATTCAAGTGGGGTGAATACTTTCCAAGGCACTGTATCCGTCAATATTACTGGAATAATAATCCTTCACAAGTCTCCATTCATATTAGTGATGAGTCTCCGTCCTCCGGGTGCGGCGCTTACCTGATGGTGTTCTGATTGGGTGGACACTGTGCGCAGGCGTTCCTCAGGCACCGGAAGCATTCGGCTGATAAGTGGTACCAGGAGGGATCGGAGGTGACGATCTGCGTCTGGATCTCCTGCAGCGCTCGAGACAGGATCTGTGATATCAAAGAGAAAATCTTCTCATCCGCCAACTCCCTGGAAGAGAAGACACAACAGATAAAGGATGGAGAGAAGGGCGGGAAATGATCACGGACTGCATGTAACGTCATATGGGCAGAGTAGGGCGACACTTAGTGATCAGCTTATTGCCAAGGGATCCGTCTAAGGCCATATTACATGGCCCAGATTGAGTGCTGGCCTCCTAACCCAGACCTCACAGTCTCATTCGTTGCCATTTCTCCACCCTTAAGGTCATTTGTTTGATTTTTCTTACTTAAAATCCATATGGTAGCGCCAAAGTCTTTGCAGAGATGCCAACTTACTCACCCCCCCCCAGCCAGGTCGCGTCCAACCCCGGTTATCCATGTTGTGCTGCTGCCTGCTTTCCCTCTTGGGCCCTGTGCACGCCGCACCGGATTCCCGGGAGTGCACCTAAGCCGCACGTGCGCACACCGGCCCTCCTCTTCCAGGAAATGCCTCTCAGTCTATGGCTGAGAGATAGTGTATTTAAGGCACCCTCCCATTAGGGAAGGTGCCTGCACAACGCCTCTAGTTAGTCTGTCAGTCGCTAGTCTGCTACCCAGTTAGTTGTCAGATCCTGGGCTCCTGTCCTATTATCCCTGTGCCCGTCTCCAGTACCTGCCTATCCCTGCTATGCTCACCATTCCTGTCCATACCTGCCTGTCCAGCATGCCTTTATCCGTCTATTCCAGAGTCCATCACCTGTCCTGGGGGTCACAGTCTCGGAAGAGATACTTGACGTCTGTCTTGCGGTGGGCGCTTAGTTAAACCCCTCCCTCTAAGAGGTAAGCCCGGGTCCCCCCGTGGTCCAGTGGATCCTGTAAACCCGCTCCCTGACCCTACATCGGCCGTGAGCATTATACATATGTTTTTGGCTAAAAGCTATTTTTGTAATTAGGTTTTATTTAAAAAAAAAAAAAAAAAAAAAAAAGATGCTGGCTGCAGAATGGGTTAACTGAGAATCCATCAGTGAGCTCATTCACCCCCACCCCACGGAGGAGCAGCGCCACGGATCCCCCCCACCCCACGCGGCACGCGGAGGAGCAGCACCACGGAGGAGCAGTGACACGGATCCAACCACCCCACACGGTACACGGAGTAGCAGCGCCACGGATCCCCCCACCCCACACGGCGGAGCAGCGCCACTGATCCCCCCCACCCCACGCGGCACGCTGAGGAGCAGCGCCACGGATCCCCCCCCACCCCACGCGGCACGCGGAGGAGCAGTGACACGGATCCCACCACCCCACACGGTACACGGAGGAGCAGCACCACGGAGGAGCAGTGACACGTATCACATGTACAACTTTCAAAGTCCAATTACAGATGGCAATGTCTGGACTTGCCGCAGTCTCCTCACACTTTTGCACATAACAGCCCGTACTGGGAACCTTGGACGTGTGAAACTAACCCCAGTGAACAGTGGCCTGTCTACACTATGTAGGGAGGAACTCAGATCACACAAATGCTTCCTTCTTCAGATTACCCTTTACAAGCAGCGATGTCCTCCTCTTGCAGATTAACCCTTTATAAAGGAGAAAGATAGCTGCTTGTAGACAGGGAAGAAGTCTCGTAACATGGTAAATAACAAATATTAACTTTTAACTGACCTAAAGTAAATTTTCGACTGATCTGCATTTCGTTAATTTACTTTTGGCAAATTTACGAGAAGAAAATAGGTGAACTGGTTCTTCTATTGTATTCCATTTACTAGAGTCAATAAACTGGAAAAATAGGCCAAATCCTGCCAGATCTGAGCACAAGGGTCCATTTACAATGATGTATACAATCAGTTCCCCCTCCCAAAATTGGTAACTTTCAGAATTGAGAATTTCGTTCCGCCCCGGAATTGATCCTGGTCATCTGGCCGGATGCTGGTCTCCATATAAGTCTATGGGGACCAGAATCCGGAGACTAAAAATGGTGGTAGACCGGAGCTGAGGTCACGTTACCTGCGGTCACAGGTGGAGGGCCGTGGGAACCTCCAGCTGTGCCCACAAATTACCCGAGTGACGTCACCTCTGATCACTGCTCAGTGTCTGCCGACAACTCATAGCGCACAGTCATGTTCCATGGTGCGCACGGTGAGATTCAGATGCAGCAAAGCTGGAATCGTCATGGGACCTTGTGTGGACTACATTGGACCTTTTTAAGGAGTTTTTAAGGGTTAATAAAGGGGTGAAAGAGGGTGGTTTTTCACATTTTATTTCAAATAAAGGAATTTTTTGGCGTTTGTGTTTATTTCTTTTCACTTACAGATTAGTAATGGGGGGGTCTCAGACATTCCTCATCACTAATCTAGGGCTTAGTGGCAGCTATGAGCTGACATTAAGCCCTCATTACCCCCATTTCCACCGCTCCAGGACAATTGGGAAGAGTCAGGTAAAGTGCCAGGATTGTCTTAGGCTGCTTTCACACATCCGTTTTTTGCAGTGCAGTACAATCCGGCTCAAAAACCTATGCAACGGATGCGGCGAAAAAAACTGATCCGTTACAGAAGTTTTTCCATGTGGCCCGTCCGTTTTTTGACGGATGCGGCTTGATACTGAGCATGCGCAGTTCAAAAAACCGACGTCCGGATGCGTTTTTTGCCATAGGACGCTGCATCTGGCGTCCATAGGCTTGCAATGTAAATCGCACCACATCATGCCGGATCCGGCGCAAAGCGTTTTTTTCGCCGCAGACAAAAACGTTCACTTGATCGTTTCATCCAGCCGCCGCATCAGCTAAATATGCCGCATCCGGCAAAAAAACGGACGCAACGCAAGGCCATGCGGCACAATTCGGCGCTAATAAAAGTCTATGTGGAAAAACCACACCCGACGGCAAAAAAAAAAAAAAAAAAAGAAGGATGCGGTTTTCACGCAAAGCGCCGTATTGTGCCGCACAGCAAAAACCGGATGTGTGAAAGCAGCCTTATCTAATGGATGCGGCAATTCTGGGAGGTTGCTATTTTGGCTGGGGGGGGCCCAATAAGCATGGGTCTCCCCAGTCTGAGAATAACAGCCCCTAGCTGTCAGGATTTATCATGGCTGGGTATCAAAATTTCCTGAGTTGCCGGATCCGGATCAAGTCCCTGAAAATTATGGTCCTGGCACCCAGGTACGTTTGAAACAGCGCAGTTTTGGACTTTTACAGTCCGGGTCCACCCATCCCTACAAAAAACTGATATCTAAGAAGAATCTTATTTCATCTGCTGTCATTTTTCGTGTTTTTCTCAACCAAATCGGCCTCTTAACAAAACCCTTAGATTATTATCCACTGTGAGGAGCAGATGCCAAGTATGCTTTAAAAAGTGGCACACTAGGCAAAAATAACCCGACCACTGTGGCCTAATGGGCCGCGGGAGATTAGGAAAGCATATGGCAATGGTTAATTCATATTTACAGAATGGAGGCTATAAAAATACATTTTAGGAGGCTTTTAAAATTAGGAAAAAGTGAGGTCATTTTTTTTTTTTTCTCCACCTGATCCACCAGCCCGAAACCTCACACCGTGGCGGCACAAGGTTGGTCTCTCGGACGGAGGAATTAGTGGTGAGACCCGGGCCCAAAACAAATCACTCGGTCATTCTGGATTAGTAAAGCAGAAGGGAAAGTCTGACCGATGTAAAGTATATACAAATAATCCGAGGCTACTGTGCAGGGACGGGCGAGCGCCTCTCATCGCGTGCTGGGCGTACCGCCATCCCACTGTTTATTACGTTACGTTGTATAATGATTCAGTGTATTTTGAGCACAGAAAGTGGTGGAGACCGGGCTGAGATCTAGACACAAATGAATGAGCTAACTGAGGATCCATCAGTGAGCTCGTTCTGATGGGAGAGTAACTTTTTTTTTTTTTTTTTTTTTTTTTATATTATTCCAACCAATTAGGGTCGTTAAATGTAGAATTGACGAGAAAAATGTGTAAGACCCAACATTAGTCCATTTCTGCCGGATCACAACCCTGCGAATCCCCTCTTACCGGCCAGAATCCCACTTCCCTTTCCTATTAGAAGGCCCGGCACGAGAAAGGCATGGCATCGAAAGAAATGTCAGGAATGCCGGCAGGTAAGAGGAGTTCACAGGGCTCTGGCCCAGCAACCACGGACTATGCCCAATGTTGCCCCTAAGCCAGGGTCCTGCATATATATTTGCTCATCTACACTTTTAAGAAACCCTTTTAAAAAAAAAAAAAAAATTGTTTTATCAAATATTATTAAAACTGCCCTATCAAAACGAGCTCACTGACAGATTCTCAGTAGGCTCATTCTTCAGGGGAAGGAAAGGGAAGGAAAGGAAAAAGGAAAGGAAAAAGGAAAAAGGAAAGGAAAAAGGAAAAAGGAAAGGAAAAAGGAAAAAGGAAAGGAAAAAGGAAAAAGGAAAGGAAAGGAAAAAGGAAAAAGGAAAGGAAAGGAAAGGAAAAAGGAAAGGAAAAAGGAAAGGAAAAAGGAAAGGAAAAAGGAAAGGAAAAAGGAAAAAGGAAAGGAAAGGAAAAAGGAAAAAGGAAAGGAAAGGAAAAAGGAAAAAAGGAAAGGAAAAAGGAAAAAGGAAAAAGGAAAAAGGAAAGGAAAAAGGAAAGGAAAAAGGAAAGGAAAAAGGAAAGGAAAAAGGAAAGGAAAAAGGAAAGGAAAAGGAAAGGAAAAAGGAAAGGAAAAAAGGAAAAGGAAAAAGGAAAGGAAAAAGGAAAGGAAAAAGGAAAGGAAAAAGGAAAGGAAAAAGGAAAGGAAAAAGGAAAGGAAAAAGGAAAGGAAAAAGGAAAGGAAAAAGGAAAGGGAAAAGGAAAGGGAAAAGGAAAGGGAAAAGGAAAGGGAAAAGGAAAGGGAAAAGGAAAGGGAAAAGGAAAAAGGAAAAGGAAAAAGGAAAAGGAAAGGAAAAAGGAAAAGGAAAGGAAAAAGGAAAAGGAAAGGAAAAAGGAAAAGGAAAGGAAAAAGGAAAAGGAAAGGAAAAAGGAAAAGGAAAGGAAAAAAGGAAAAGGAAAGGAAAAAAGGAAAAGGAAAGGAAAAAGGAAAAGGAAAGGAAAAAGGAAAAGGAAAGGAAAAAGGAAAAGGAAAGGAAAAAGGAAAAGGAAAGGAAAAAGGAAAAGGAAAGGAAAAAAGGAAAAGGAAAGGAAAAAAGGAAAAGAAAGAAAAAAGGAAAAGGAAAGGAAAAAGGAAAAGGAAAGGAAAAAAAGGAAAAGAAAAAGGAAAAGGAAAGAGAAAGGAAGAAAGGAAGAAAGGAAGAAAGGAAGGAAGAAAAGAAAGGAAGAAAAGAAAGGAAGAAAAAGGAAGAAAAGAAAGGAAGAAAAGAAAGGAAGAAAAGAAAGGAAGAAAAGAAAGGAAGAAAAGAAAGGAAGAAAAGAAAGGAAGAAAAGAAAGGAAGAAAAGAAAGGAAGAAAAGAAAAGGAAGAAAAGAAAAGGAAGAAAAGAAAAGGAAGAAAAGAAAAGGAAGAAAAGAAAAGGAAGAAAAGAAAAGGAAGAAAAGAAAAGGAAGAAAAGAAAAGGAAGAAAAGAAAAGGAAGAAAAGAAAAAGGAAGAAAAGGAAGGAAATGCTGATCACTTGAAGAGACAATGCTGAGAACACCGATTATTGATCATATTGCTGCTGTGGTGATGCCATGTGTACAGCACGTGACCGCTGCAGCCAATCATTCGGGCCATCAATCTTTTGCTATACCATGAACCTCAATATGGATGAGTTTAGTGGCTGTAGCCTTCATGTGCTGTACACGAGACGTCACCCCTGCAGCATCTAGGGCAACCATAGGCAGATATGAGAATCACTACCAACAACACTGCCACACAGAGGCCAAAGACAGCACTGCGCTCGGGAGGAACTTTTCCAAAGTTGAAGAGGATCCATAGAAATTATACCGTAGTTTTATCTGCACCCCTGGCACTTTTAAAGGTTAAAGGCGCTATGAGGTTTCTGAGAGTTCTGGAGCTAAGAGACTCATTTCAGCGAGCGGCACTGCTCCTCTCCATCTCTGGTTTACGACATGGCAGAGGCCACCACCCCGCCGCATCGTATATACCGCTGCAATATGGCCAGCCAAGCACATAAATACACTGGCAGGAGTGCGTGCAGATGGCAGGAAAGAAGGAGCGATCACAAGGATGGAAAGAGACAGAACAAAAAGTTTGAAATATTTGACTTTCGGGTGAAATTTATGGAAAAACGTAAAAAAGTTCCCCCTACAGTGATATTCCATCATGAGATGCGGGCAGTAAGTAGAAGCAGCAATAGGGGATATCCTCATCTCACAAAATGTATTGAGACAAAATCACACACCAGTGGTGGGTATACCCCCCTAAATGTCAGTGTCTCAAATTGTCATGGGTCCTTGAGTATCAATTACAGCTGACAATGGCGCCTCCTACTGGTCACCAGTGGAGTTATTGTCTGCGGAGGCAGCATTTCACTCTTCTTGAAGAGCGGCCCTCAGGTCATTGAGATTCTGCGGTACAGAGTTACAGTCTCTACACAGCAACTCAGCGGATTCCATAGGTTTTCTATGGGATTCAGGTCTGGAGAAAGTGCAGCCGCTCTATTTGAGGTCCCCCAGTCTCCAGCAGCCGTTCTCTAATGATGCGCCCTCGATGAGCTGAAGCATTGTCATCTATAAAGATGACATTAGGTCGGTGTTGTTCATGGTGAGGCACACTGACTGGAGTAATGCTGTTATTCCAGTAGTCGGGGCTGTCACTGTACTATTTCCAGTGTAGGGCCTCTCTGTACTGACCAGACACACCGGCCCACACTAACACCACCACCACCAAAGGCTCGTCTGGTGACAGCAGTGGCTGATGCACAGCGCTCTCCTTGGCATCTCCAACATCGTTGGCAGCCATCCGTTCTGCTGAGTGAATCCACTCATTAGCGACCAGCACTGAGGCCATTGGTCCCTCGTCCAGCGTAGATGACGCCTGTGCCTGGTGGTGCGATCAGGTACCTTACAGGTTGTCTAGCATGCAGAGATAAACTGTTTCAAAATGGTCTGACGCAACACTTGGAGGCCTCTCACCTCCCTAAAATGTGCCTGGAGTTGTGTGACATTCATCATCCAGTTCTGAAGGGCATTGGTCACAATGAAGCGGTCGTCAGTGTGGGATGTGACCAGAGGACGTCCACTTCTCTGACTCCCTGTGACTCTCCCCGTCTCTCTGTCTCTCTGTACAACCTGCAGGTGACACTCTGTGACTCTCTAAGCTCAGTAGCCACTTCCATATGAGAACATCCTCACAATGGCGCGGTGCGGCTGATCCAATTGTTAGGTATCGTCTTGGTCTCACGATGTCAAAATGTGGACAGCACAATGAGGACGGTTTAATACCAATTCTTTACTGATCCCCGAAATCTATTGGGCGATTCATGGATCAAACACCTGCTGTGAATTTTGCCTTTAAGCTCCTTGTTACAGAACAGCAAGTTGTACAAAAAGTCCTGAAACATTGAACAGTCGGACCTGAGCATCCAGAAGGTTAGAGAAGGTCATAATAGGGACACCTGGAAAGGTCAGAGGGCATCATCGAGTCACCCCGAAAATTTCATCCGAAAGCCAAATATCCCTAACCTTTTGTAATTAGTGTACGTTTTTCCAGTTGCTTTATACGTAGTGACCACTTATTATTTGGTGACAACAGCGCCTGCAGGGGAGGAGATACAAGGAGGCAAAAAAAACCAGCCACTTCTTGGAAATGAAGCAGGAAAAATGGGCAAATGTAAGAATCCGAGTGACAAGAGACGGATCGTAATGTCTGGTCAACCATGTAACAAGATCTCCAAATCACCGCCTCGAATAGGGAAAAGCGGGAGGAGTTCCTGGGGTGCATGCTGCCTGTAGCGAGGATGGATGGAGGGGGAGCTCCCGGGGCGCACGTCGCCTGTAGCGGGGGACGGATGGAGGGGGAGCTCCCGGGGCGCACGTCGCCTGTAGCGGGGACGGATGGAGGGGGAGCTCCCGGGGCGCACGTCGCCTGTAGCGGGGACGGATGGAGGGGGAGCTCCCGGGGCGCACGTCGCCTGTAGCAGAGACGGATGGAGGGGGAGCTCCCGGGGCGCACGTCGCCTGTAGCGGGGACGGATGGAGGGGGAGCTCCCGGGGCGCACGTCGCCTGTAGCGGGGACGGATGGAGGGGGAGCTCGGGGCACACGTCGCCTGTAGCAGAGACGGATGGAGGGGGAGCTCCCGGGGCACACGTCGCCTGTAGCGGGGACGGATGGAGGGGGAGCTCCCGGGGGCGCACATCGCCTGTAGCGGGGACGGATGGAGGGGGAGCTCCCGGGGGCGCACATCGCCTGTAGCGGGGACGGATGGAGGGGGAGCTCCCGGGGGCGCACGTCGCCTGTAGCGGGGACGGATGGAGGGGGAGCTCCCGGGGCGCACGTCGCCTGTAGCGGGGACGGATGGAGGGGGAGCTCCCGGGGGCGCACGTCGCCTGTAGCGGGGACGGATGGAGGGGGGAGCTCCCGGGGCGCACGTCGCCTGTAGCGGGGACGGATGGAGGGGGAGCTCCCGGGGCGCACGTCGCCTGTAGCGGGGACGGATGGAGGGGGGAGCTCCCGGGGCGCACGTCGCCCGTCGCGGGGACGGATGGAGGGGGGGAGCTCCCGGGGCGCACGTCGCCTGTAGCGGGGACGGATGGAGGGGGGAGCTCCCGGGGCGCACGTCGCCCGTAGCGGGGACGGATGGAGGGGGAGCACCCGGGGCGCACGTCGCCTGTAGCGGGGACGGATGGAGGGGGGAGCTCCCGGGGCGCACGTCGCCTGTAGCGGGGACGGATGGAGGGGGGAGCTCCCGGGGCGCACGTCGCCTGTAGCGGGGACGGATGGAGGGGGAGCACCCGGGGCGCACGTCGCCTGTAGCGGGGACGGATGGAGGGGGAGCTCCCGGGGCGCACGTCGCCTGTAGCGGGGACGGATGGAGGGGGGAGCTCCCGGGGCGCACGTCGCCTGTAGCGGGGACGGATGGAGGGGGGAGCTCCCGGGGCGCACGTCGCCTGTAGCGGGGACGGATGGAGGGGGGAGCTCCCGGGGCGCACGTCGCCTGTAGCGGGGACGGATGGAGGGGGAGCTCCCGGGGCGCACGTCGCCCGTCGCGGGGACGGATGGAGGGGGGAGCTCCCGGGGCGCACGTCGCCCGTAGCGGGGACGGATGGAGGGGGAGCTCCCGGGGCACACGCCATCTCTAGTGCAGTTAAAGGGGGCTTTCCACTTACAGACTATTGGTCAGTATTACCAGCATTGCTGCAGACAATCACTGAGCTCAGCGGCCCAGCACGAGCTGCGGAGAAGAGGGACTGGCTGCAGCGGTCATACCACTGACAAACTGCAGTATTCTGTGCAAACTAGAAGCCTGCCAGGAGGAACACAGTCATGGTCATGAAGAGTAACATAGCCTGACTGCACAGTAACAAACCATACAGCAAAGCACTGCAAGTCCCAGCATGACTCAGAACCGGACGAGCTGCGACCTGTAGTTCCAGCACTGACCTGCACTCGGCCCGCCTGAACAGCTCGGTAACCCGCCGCACCACCTCCGCTCCCCGCCGCTCTGCTCCCTCCAAATCTTCCCTCACCCATCTGTCAAGTTCTGCACGAACCGCAGTCACATGCTCCATGGGAGCCGCCATCTTGATCTAAGGCGGCCTGCCCACTTCGCTGTCATAGTGACTGCTCAAGAACGCTTCCTATTGGACAATGAGCACTACAGGAAATAGATAATAATTGGATAGTGCAAATACGGGCTGTGATTGGCTCATTCAGGTGTCTGTCAGTCTGTGAGCACGTGGTTTGTGTTTATCTCTCTGGTAGACTCCGCCTGCTGGTTCCATAGCTACAGTTAGTAAACAATTTTTTTTTGCCCAATCATAGAGCAGCTTATATTTTTCAGAAATGAAAGCTGAGCTGTGATTGGTTGTTATGGGAAAGAAAGACAGCTCTGGAGTATAATGCAGGATGTAACTCAGAATCAGTAATGTATGTACACAGTGACTGCACCAGCAGGATAGTGAGTGCAGCTCTGGAGGATAATATAGGAGGTAACTCAGGATCAGTACAGGATAACAAGTAATGTAATGTATGTACACAGTGACTGCTGCACCAGCAGAATAGTGAGTGCAGCTCTGGAGTATAATACAGGAGGTAACTCAGGATCAGTAATGTAATGCATGTACACAGTGACTGCACCAGCAGAATAGTGAGTGCAGCTCTGGAGTATAATACAGGAGGTAACTCAGGATCAGTAATGTAATGTATGTACACAGTGACTGCACCAGCAGAACAGTGAGTGCAGCTCTGGAGTATAATACAGGAGGTAACTCAGGATCAGTAATGTAATGTATGTACACAGTGACTGCACCAGCAGAATAGTGAGTGCAGCTCTGGAGTATAATACAGGAGGTAACTCAGGATCAGTAATGTAATGTATGTACACAGTGACTGCACCAGCAGAACAGTGAGTGCAGCTCTGGAGTATAATACAGAAGGTAACTCAGGATCAGTAATGTAATGTATGTACACAGTGACTGCACCAGCAGAACAGTGAGTGCAGCTCTGGAGTATAATACAGGAGGTAACTCAGGATCAGTAATGTAATGTATGTACACAGTGACTGCACCAGCAGAATAGTGAGTGCAGCTCTGGAGTATAATACAGAAGGTAACTCAGGATCAGTAATGTAATATATGTACACAGTGACTGCACCAGCAGAATAGTGAGTGCAGCTCTGGAGTGTAATACAGGAGGTAAATCAGGATCAGTAATGTAATGTATGTACACAGTGACTGCACCAGCAGAATAGTGAGTGCAGCTCTGGAGTATAATACAGGAGGTAACTCAGGATCAGTAATGTAATGTATGTACACAGTGACTGCACCAGCAGAATAGTGAGTGCAGCTCTGGAGTATAATACAAGATGTAACTCAGGATCAGTAATGTATGTACACAGTGACTGCACCAGCAGAATAGTGAGTGCAGCTCTGGAGTAGAATACAGGAGGTAACTCAGGATCAGTAATGTAATGTATGCACAGAGTGACTGCACCAGCAGAATAGTGAGTGCAGCTCTGGAGTATAATACAGGTTGTAACTCAGGATCAGTAATATAATGTATGTACACAGTGACTGCACCAGCAGAATAGTGAGTGCAGCTCTGGAGTATAATACAAGATGTAACTCAGGATCAGTAATGTAAGTACACAGTGACTGCACCAGCAGAATAGTGAGTGCAGCTCTGGAGTATAATACAAGATGTAAATCAGGATCAGTAATGTATGTACACAGTGACTGCAGCAGCAGAATAGTGAGTGCAGCTCTGGAGTATAATACAAGATGTAAATCAAAATCAGTAATGTATGTACACAGTGACTGCACCAGCAGAATAGTGAGTGCAGCTCTGGAGTAGAATACAGGAGGTAACTCAGGATCAGTAATGTAATGTATGCACACAGTGACTACACCAGCAGAATAGTGAGTGCAGCTCTGGAGTATAATACAGGATGTAACTCAGGATCAGTAATATAATGTATGTACACAGTGACAGCACCAGCAGAATAGTGAGTGCAGCTCTGGAGTATAATACAAGATGTAACTCAGGATCAGTAATGTATGTACACAGTGACTGCACCAGCAGAATAGTGAGTGCAGCTCTGGAGTGTAATACAAGATGTAAATCAGGATCAGTAATGTATGTACACAGTGACTGCAGCAGCAGAATAGTGAGTGCAGCTCTGGAGTATAATACAAGATGTAAATCAGGATCAGTAATGTATGTACACAGTGACTGCAGCAGCAGAATAGTGAGTGCAGCTCTGGAGTATAATACAGGAGGTAACTCAGGATCAGTAATGTAATGTATGTACACAGTGACTGCACCAGCAGAATAGTGAGTGCAGCTCTGGAGTAGAATACAGGAGGTAACTCAGGATCAGTAATGTAATGTATGCACACAGTGACTGCACCAGCAGAATAGTGAGTGCAGCTCTGGAGTATAATACAGGTTGTAACTCAGGATCAGTAATATAATGTATGTACACAGTGACTGCACCAGCAGAATAGTGAGTGCAGCTCTGGAGTATAATACAAGATGTAACTCAGGATCAGTAATGTAAGTACACAGTGACTGCACCAGCAGAATAGTGAGTGCAGCTCTGGAGTATAATACAAGATGTAAATCAGGATCAGTAATATAATATATGTACACAGTGATTAGATTATGTACCCTGAACAAAAATATGAACAGAACACTTTTGATTTCCTCCCATTTTGCATGAACTGAATTTTAATAAGATCTAAGACTTTTTCTATGAACACAAAAGGCCTTTTTTCTCAATTATTGTTTACAAATTTGTGTAAATCTTTGTTAGTGAGCGCTCCCCCTTTGCCGAAATAATCCATCCACCTCACAGGTGTGACATATCAAGATGCTGATTAAACAGCCGGATTATTGCACAGGTGTGCCTTTTGCTGGTCAGCATGATTATTGCACAGGTGTGCATTAGGCTGGCCAGCATGATTATTGCACAGGTGTGCCTTAGGCTAGTCAGCAAGATTATTGCACAGGCTCGGGCTCGGGCTCTTGATGTCAGCGTGGCTCGGGCTCTTGATGTCAGCGTGGCTCGGGCTCTTGATGTCAGCGTGGCTCGGGCTCTTGATGTCAGCGTGGCTCGGGCTCTTGATGTCAGCGTGGCTCGGGCTCTTGATGTCAGCGAGGCTCGGGCTCTTGATGTCAGCGAGGCTCGGGCTCTTGATGTCAGCATGGCTCGGGCTCTTGATGTCAGTGTGGCTCGGGCTCTTGATGTCAGCGTGGCTCGGGCTCTTGATGTCAGCGTGGCTCTGGCTCTTGATGTCAGCGTGGCTCTGGCTCTTGATGTCAGCGTGGCTCTGGCTCTTGATGTCAGCGTGGCTCGGGCTCTTGATGTCAGCGTGGCTCGGGCTCTTGATGTCAGCGTGGCTCGGGCTCTTGATGTCAGCGTGGCTCTGGCTCTTGATGTCAGCGTGGCTCTGGCTCTTGATGTCAGCGTGGCTCGGGCTCTTGATGTCAGCGTGGCTCGGACTCTTGATGTCAGCCTGGCTCGGGCTCTTGATGTCAGCGTGGCTCGGGATCTTGATGTCAGCGTGGCTCGGACTCTTGATGTCAGCGTGGCTCAGGCTCTTGATGTCAGCGTGGCTCAGGCTCTTGATGTCAGCGTGGCTCGGGCTCTTGATGTCAGCGTGGCTCGGGCTCTTGATGTCAGCGTGGCTCTGGCTCTTGTCTGCGTGGGGCTGACTGACGACTCTTTAGGCGGTCTCTGTAGCTCCTGTCAGTCACCCCCTGGTCTGATCGAGTCATTTTACAAACGTGAGTGTCAGGTTTCTCCTTCTAATCCTCCCTCTGGGGCCCGGGTCTTGCCTCTCTATTTTGGATCATCTGTGTAAAGTCCTGCACAATTAGTTACTGTACATTCATGGGTGACTCTTGTGAGACCTCAGTGTCCCCATAGTAAAAAATGTAGAAACCATGGAAGGTCGCAGAGCGTTCTTGCTGCAAACAGGTAGTGTAATCTTGTACTGAAGGGTTTGCAGCTGCCGTGTTTTGGGGTTAGGCCCGAGATACTTCATATTTTTTAGCTCTGTGCGGCCAATCATGTTCTTCCACCAAACTCCCCCACCATATCTGTATGAATCATTTGTACTAGGCACAGTCAAGGGGAACATGAAAGGGTCTTCCCCAAACTGTTCCCAACGTCTTGTGCTGAGTCATTAAGATTTCCCTTCACTAGAACTACAGCGCCGAGGCCGACCCCTGATAAGAGCCCATAATATTATCCTCCTCCACCAAACTGTACAGCGGGCACAGTGCAGTCAGGGGTAACGTTCTCCTGGAATCACTACACACAGACTCATACATCAGATATAGCAGTGTGATCCATCACTGCCCAGAGCACATTTCTTCCAGAGTTTAGTGGTAGTGGCTTTACGCCACTACATCCAATACTCGGCACCGTGCTTGGTGATGTACGGCTCAGCATTGTGCTTGGTGATGTACGGCTCAGCATTGTGCTTGGTGATGTACGGCTCAGCATTGTGCTTGGTGATGTACGGCTCAGCATTGTGCTTGGTGATGTACGGCTCGGCATTGTGCTTGGTGATGTACGGCTCGGTATTGTGCTTGGTGATGTACGGCTCAGCATTGTGCTTGGTGATGTACGGCTCAGCATTGTGCTTGGTGATGTACAGCTCAGCATTGTGCTTGGTGATGTACGGCTCGGCATTGTGCTTGGTGAGGTACGGCTCGGCATTGTGCTTGGTGATGTACAGCTCAGCATTGTGCTTGGTGATGTATGGCTCAGCATTGTGCTTGGTGATGTACGGCTCGGCATTGTGCTTGGTGATGTACGGCTCAGCATTGTGCTTGGTGATGTATAGCTCAGCATTGTGCTTGGTGATGTATGGCTCGGCATTGTGCTTGGCGATGTACGGCTCAGCATTGTGCTTGGTGATGTATGGCTCAGCATTGTGCTTGGTGATGTACGGCTCAGCATTGTGCTTGGTGATGTAAGTCTCAGCATTGTGCTTGGTGATGTAAGTCTCAGCATTGTGCTTGGTGATGTACGGCTCGGCATTGTGCTTGGTGATGTACGGCTCGGCATTGTGCTTGGTGATGTATGGCTCGGCATTGTGCTTGGTGATGTATGGCTCAGCATTGTGCTTGGTGATGTACGGCTCAGCATTGTGCTTGGTGATGTGCGGCTCAGCATTGTGCTTGGTGATGTACGGCTCGGCATTGTGCTTGGTGATGTACGGCTCAGCATTGTGCTTGGTGATGTACGGCTCAGCATTGTGCTTGGTGATGTACGGCTCGGCATTGTGCTTGGTGATGTATGGCTCAGCATTGTGCTTGGTGATGTACGGCTCAGCATTGTGCTTGGTGATGTACGGCTCAGCATTGTGCTTGGTGATGTACGGCTCGGCATTGTGCTTGGTGATGTATGGCTCGGCATTGTGCTTGGTGATGTACGGCTCAGCATTGTGCTTGGTGATGTACGGCTCAGCATTGTGCTTGGTGATGTGCGGCTCGGCATTGTGCTGGGTGATGTATGGATCAGCATTGTGCTTGGTGATGTACGGCTCAGCATTGTGCTTGGTGATGTATGGCTCAGCATTGTGCTTGGTGATGTATGGCTCGGCATTGTGCTTGGTAATGTACGGCTCAGCATTGTGCTTGGTGATGTACGGCTCAGCATTGTGCTTGGTGATGTACGGCTCAGCATTGTGCTTGGTGATGTACGGCTCGGCATTGTGCTTGGTGATGTACGGCTCAGCATTGTGCTTGGTTATGTACGGCTCGGCATTGTGCTTGGTGATGTACGGCTCGGCATTGTGCTTGGTGATGTACGGCTCGGCATTGTGCTTGGTGATGTACAGCTCGGCATTGTGCTTGGTGATGTGTGGCTCAGCATTGTGCTTGGTGATGTACGGCTCAGCATTGTGCTTGGTGATGTACGGCTCGGCATTGTGCTTGGTGATGTACGGCTTGGCATTGTGCTTGGTGATGTACGGCTTGGCATTGTGCTTGGTGATGTACGGCTCGGCATTGTGCTTGGTGATGTACGGCTTGGCATTGTGCTTGGTGATGTACGGCTTGGCATTGTGCTTGGTGATGTACGGCTTGGCATTGTGCTTGGTGATGTAGGCTTTTTAATGGGGAGTATTTACAAGGGAAGTTAAAGTTATTTGTGTGACGCCACCTGCGGGTTGCGGTTGATGTTGTGGAACCGCCGCTGCTGAAGTGGGTGCTCCCAGGGCTGGTGGTAATGGCAGCTGTGCTGGTAGGCCCTCCGCAGGTAGGGCTGAGCCTGGGAGGTATGTGATGTAGTAATAACGGAGGCGACACCGGGGGTTGTAATGAACAGTCTCCACTCACTCTGGACCCTCGGACGGCTGGTTCAGGTCCCTGTATTTCCAGTGCCAGCTTGATGACTCGGTTGCTCTGTCCCCGGCACCCTCAGTGTGGTTGGGTCCCCGTAGCGTGGAGCGTTTGGGGCCCGACTGTCTCTTTATGGTAGTGTCGCGGGCGGGGAGGAGGGTGTCAGCACACCGCGCTCACCCCTTCTGCTCGGGTCCGGCAGCTGCTCCTGGTGGCTCGAGCCGTAGGCCGGATCCCGGGGTTTCTGAGCGACACTCCTCGCCCGTGAGTGAAAGGGGGGTGTTTGTTGGGTGTGGGGATTGTTATAGTTCGTGACGCCACCCACGGTTGTGGTGATTGCACCACCGCTGCTCGGTGTGGGGGTCCTGGGGATGGTGATGCGGAGCAGCCAGGTGTTGTGTTGCCCCTCCGTGGGTAGGGGTTGGTGATCCCGGGGCCCGGTGAAGAGGTGTGAAGTGTAGGGCCTGGAGGGCGCAGGGACGCGGGGGCAGCGCTGTGCGTTGCGGCACTGTGGTACTCACTCAGCCTGAGACTTGGACACAGTTTGTACGGTAAACCAAACGGCTGGTAGGACGGTCCCACAGACGGCTGCACCTGCACTCCCGGTAGGTGACGGTGATGTCTCTCTTCCTTGCACCTGTGTTGACTGATGGTAGCAGTGGATTCCCTCCGGTTACCCGCTCCCCGACTGCAATCTGGGCCGGAGGAGCTCTACACTTTGCCCGCAGGCGCTGGCCCTGGGGAAACTGGTGCCCTGGCGGTGGCGGTGTCTCCCCTGTAATGGTTGGGCTGTTGCCGTCAATCGGGACTTGGTTGCTGGGGGATCTACGTCCCCTTCACTGACGGATTCGGCAAATTTGGCGACTCCTAGCCTTGCCGGGGTCCGAGAGGCCCCTGCCCTGGTGCTGACTGTCCTTCGGAACACTGCTCCAGACCACCGGGCACACAGCCAACAGGGTCCTTCCAGGAACTTCCAAACGGTCCCCCTCCGGACAGTCACCGCCGTCGCTGACCTTGCTGTTCTAGCCCTACACACAGCTGGGCTCTCAGGCTTTGCACTCTCTCTGCTCTGTCACCACTTCTTGCTTTCCTCCTTTTTCACTTCTCCTACTTTCACTTCTTGTTGTTTACTCTTACTTTTGCTCCTCACACTTGCCCTGCCTGGGCCTTCTGCCTCCTTCCACTTCCTCCTCCCTGAGCTTTCTGCCTGGTAACTTCCTGCCTCCAGAGTTGTGAGCTCCTTGGTGGGCGGAGCCAACCGCCTGGCCCACCCCCTGGTGTGCATCTACAGACTCCTGGAGGAAGGCAACAAGGATTTCTGGTTAGCAGATGTGCCTACCTAGAGTGTGGGGTGTGGTGGTGTTGTGACCTGTGTCCCCTGGCTTGCCCAGGGCGACACATTCCCCCTTAGCAAAATGCAGACCGTCCGCGGGCTGCCGTCCTACACCGGTTTTATTTTTCTGTAAAAAGGGGATAACAGGGTTAAACAACATGCATAACATTTTTAATAAATTCTTCCCAAGACGGGAGGCACATTTACTTTTAACGTTTCAACGGTATACGGTCACGGTTTCCGCTCTCTCCCACCCAAGTAACCTGGCCCTGATGCTGCCCCTAAAACCCAGGCAGCACCCCTTGACCCACAGTCCAGCACACGGTACCCGAGCGGGATCTGTCCTTCCCTCCAGAGGGTAGCCACCGGTTCCTTTGGTGGCTGGGCCCTGGCCTGCTCTGCTCAGGGCCCTCCCTCCAACCTGCCTCTCCGGAGGCGGCCTGCGGAAACGGTAACGGTACCCAACATATTTACAAGCCACTAACGTTTGTGGTTGCCCTGCAGAGTTCACGGGCTTGTCCATGGATAGTTCCCATGCATTTTTAAACTTTAAACGGTCCCCACGGGGACAACGGTGCCGGCTCCAGCCGGTTGCAAATCAACAACAAATCAGGTGACTTCTTCGGATCATTTTCATTATCATTGCAGAACGTTCAAACTTTTTCAAACAGACACACAGCACTCTTTTACATTTGCGGACCCCTCTTACTCATAGAACGGTCTCCCGGTACCTAAGTGGGGGTCTACCTAGGTTGGAACGGGTGGACCTTCGGGGCCCGGTGTCAGTGGTGCTAGACAGTGGGGTAGAGGGAACAATCGGTTCCTCCTCCCTGCTATAGTGTGGAGCAGGCGGAGGTGCAGGGGGGCTGGGTACAGATTCATCCCTGGGCACTGGCACTGGTTCTGGCTCACGGTTAACCGCTTCCACTACTTCTTCATCCACGGGTTGTGGGAACAGTATCACTGGAAGTATCACCGCGCCGTTCTGTGTAGGCCAGTTTGCTGGGAAGTCACCCATCACAGTGTGGATTACCTCTGCTGCCTTTTCCACTGGTGGAGGAACCGGTACTTCAGCCTCTGCCTTCAACGCTGGGGGACATTTTTTTAGATGGTCCCGAGAAACTGTGGCCAGGGTGCCCCCTTGGTCACGACTGATCTGGTAGGTCTTCCCATTGTCCCACTCGGTGGGTTGTACAACGTAAGGGACTTGCTCCCACTGGTCATCCAGTTTATGGGCTTTTCTCTTCCGTTTCAGCACCACATCTCCTGGCTGGAAAGGACCTGCAGGCGCCTTCTGGTTGAACCGGTGCTCTTGCTGTTCTCGACTTCGACTGAGGTTTTTCTCCACATACTCCTGGATTTGCCGGTACTGGGCCCTCCTCCGACTTTCCCACTCTGCCGTTGAAGGGAGTGCTTCCGGAGCCTCCAACCCCATCTCCAGATCCACCGGCAGACGGCCAGGCCGAGCCCTCATCAGATACGCTGGGGTGCACTTTGTCGAGCTGGACGGGATATTATTGTACATGTCGACCAAGTCGGGTAACTTTTCCGGCCACATGTTCCGTTCTTCCAGCGGTAGCGTCTTGAGGAGCCCCAGGACCAAGTGGTTCATTTTCTCGCACATGCCGTTGGTTTGGGCGTGGTACGGAGTGGTCCGGATCTTCTTGCAGCCGTACAACTGGCAGAATTCGTGAAACACTTCTGCTTCAAAAGCCGGGCCTTGGTCAGTCAGCACCTTCTCGGGGTACCCATGGGGTCGGCAAAAATAGGCCTGGAACGCTCGAGCAGCGGTTCGACCAGTCAAGTCCTTAACGGGGACTACCACCATAAATCTTGAGTAGTGGTCTACCATGGTCAATGCGTAGGTGTACCCACTTCGGCTAGGGGTGAGCTTGACATGGTCCAGGGCGACCAGTTCCAGCGGCTGATGGGTAACGATGGGATGTAATGGTGCCCTCTGGCTAGTCTCGTCCTTTCTCCTCAGTGTACAAGGACCGCACTCTCGGCACCAGGCTTCCACCGATTCCCGCATCCCACTCCAATAGAACCGCTCCCTCAACAGCATCTCCAGCTTTTTCCACCCGAAGTGGCCAGCACCATCATGGTATGCCCGCAGGACAGTAGCGACCTCAGCTTGAGGAACGATCAACTGGCATATTTTCTCATGGGTCTTTGGGTTGATCAGCTCACGGCACAGCCTCCCTTGGTGTAGGTAGAGCCGTTTTCGTTCTTTCCACAAGCGTTGGGCTTCGGCTGGAGCGCTAGGGTCCATTCCCATGGCGCCCTGTTCCACCAGAGTCTTGACAAGGCGGACAGCCGGCGCTTGGTCCTGGGCGTCCTGCCACTCTTGACTGGGCCGCGGGTCCAGATCCACCCTTTGTTGACATACTTGTACCTTCTCAGGAGGCGGCTGATGAAACGCAGGCAACTCAATCTCCTCGAGGTCGTCATCCTCGCACCCCTCTTCTGACAAATGGGGCATCCGGGAGAGTGCATCTGCATTGATGTTGACACGACCAGCTCGGTACTTTATGGTGAAATCATAGTTGGCTAACCGGGCTACCCACCGCTGCTCCAGCGCGCCCAACTTGGCCGTGTTCAAGTGAGTCAGCGGATTGTTGTCCGTGAATGCGGTGAATTTTGCTGCCGCCAAATAGTGACGGAACCGCTCCGTGATAGCCCACACCAACGCCAGTAGCTTGAGCTTGAAAGAGCTATAGTTCTCAGGGTTCCTTTCGGTCGGCCGGAGTTTTCGGCTGGCGTAGGCGATCACCTTCTCCTTTCCATCCTGGACCTGGGAGAGGACCGCTCCTAGCCCCACATTACTGGCGTCCGTGTGGAGGATGAATGGGCGCCCGTAGTCAGGGTACGCCAGGACCTCTTCTCCGGTCAGGGCCGCCTTCAACTGGCAAAAGGACTCCTCATGCTTGTCCTCCCACGACAGTGGGGCTCCGACGGGTCTACCACCTTTGGTCTGTCCCACGAGGAGATCTTGCATGGGGGCGGCCATCTTCGTGTACCCCTTTATAAAGCGCCGATAGTACCCCACCAGACCCAAAAACTGCCTTACCTCCCTCACGGTAGTGGGCCTCGGCCAGCTTTGGATAGCAGTGATCTTCTCAGGGTCGGGGGCGACACCATCCGCACTCACCACATGCCCTAGATATTGCACCCTGGGTTTCAGCAGGTGGCATTTTGAGGGCTTCAACTTCATCCCGTACTTAGCAAGGGACGCGAACACCTCGGCCAGGTGCTCCAGATGGGCTTCATACGTCTGGGAATAAACAATCACATCATCCAAATACAGCAGGACGGTCTCGAAGTTTAAATGTCCCAAACAGCACTCCATCAGCCGTTGGAAAGTCCCGGGGGCATTGCACAGCCCAAACGGCATGCTATTGAATTCGCAGAGTCCCATCGGGGTGGTGAAGGCGGTCTTCTCCCGGTCCTCCGGGGCCACGGCCACTTGCCAGTATCCGCTGGTGAGGTCAAGGGTCGAGAAGTAGTTTGCAGTTCTCAGTGCAGCCAAAGACTCTTCGATACGAGGCAACGGATAGGCATCTTTATGGGTTATCTGGTTGATCTTCCGGTAGTCCACACACATCCGCATGGTACCATCCTTCTTCTTGACCAGTACCAACGGAGCGGCCCAGGGACTACAGCTGTCCCGAATAACCCCTGCCTCCTTCATATTCTTCAACATATCTTTGGCACACTGGTAATGTGCAGGGGGAATAGGTCTATACCTCTCTTTGATAGGGGGATGTTCTCCCGTGGGAATGTGGTGTTGGACCCCCTTAATCTGCCCAAAGTCTAGGGGGTGCTTACTGAAAACCTGTTCGTACTCCTGCACCACCCTGTGTACCCCTGCCCTGTGATGTGTAGGGGTATCATCAGTGCCTACATGGAGCTGTTGGTGCCACTCCTTTGTGTCCCCCTGGGGTGGGGAAGTGTTGGTGGTAGGTGGGAGTGTGGATGGACTGGCTTCCTGGATAGTGTGAGGGTCCAGGGTGAGCAGCTTGGCAATGGTGGCATACCGGGGGAGCCTGACTTCTTCCTCCCCACAGTTCAACACTCTCACGGGCACTCTCCCTTTCTTCACATCCACCACCCCTCGGGCGGCTACTACAGTGGGCCAGTGCTCGGAAGGCATGGGCTCCATCATCGCAGGGTAGTCACGCCCCTGAGGCCCTACCGCTGCCCTACACCAAATCATCATCTCACTCCTAGGGGGCACAGTCAATGGAGCAACATCCATCACTCTCACTCCACCAATCTCCCCTCCGGTTGAGCTTACATGCTGGCGGTACATCAGGGCGCGGATCTCACGCTGCACAGCCCTCTGCCGGCTCCCCGCCGCCGTAGCGGCTAGCTGTTGTAATAGGTTCAACACATCAGCCATGCAGTGTTCCATCACATTGGTTCCCAGCACTATTTTCGGGTTATGATCACTGGGTTCATTCATGATCACAATCATACCCTGGTGTTGCAGTTCAGCTTGCCCCACTGTCATAGCCACCTGTTTATACCCCACCTGGGTCAATGGAAGTCCATTAGCGGCAATCAAATTTATACTATTGTCTGGGGGCGCCAGCTCGTCTGTGGCCCAATATTGCTGATACAACGTGTACGGTATGGTAGTTACCTGTGATCCAGTGTCCAAGAGAGCCATCACTGGTATGCCGTCCACAGCCACAGGGATGATAGGGCGGGCCCCGACATATCGGTCTCGCCAGTCCGGGGGGCCACGGTGTTCTACTCCTGAGGATTGGCCCGGGGCCCCAGGGGTTGCTCGTTTAACGGGCACTGTCGGTAATAATGGCCCGGTTTACGGCAATTGTAGCAGATTGGAGGTCTGCTCCGCGGGTTGTTAGCGCTTCTCCGTTGCATCCAGGGAACATCTTCGGGACTGTCAGCAAGCTGTATCTGTGCCGGAGGCTGAGATCTGGTCAGAGGTTGTAGCGCAGCAAGGATCTTGGCAAGGTCTCCGTCCATGCGACGGACCTGGGCTGCCAGTTCTTCCACTGTGCTGCTCGGGGCTGCAGGTATTAAGGAGGTTGGTTTGGCTGAGGCCGCCACAACGGGAGCTGTCTCGGCGGGCCACGGGACGGGTTCCAGAACTTCAGCAGCTGGGGGCTGTAGTGCTTTGATAGCCCGCTCTTTTAACACAGCAAAGTCCACATCAGGGTGTTCCAGGGCCCACAGCCGGAGTTGTTTACGATCCTCAGGGGACCTCATCCCCTGCGCAAATTGCTCCACTAACATCTTGTTGCTGTCCGCCTCATTAATAGAGTTCACTCGCTTCAGCGTGCGGAGGGCGGTCTGCAGACGTAGAGCATAGTCCCGAATGCTATCCCCAGCTCGTTGCCGGCACTGGTAAAACTGCATCCTCAGCTCAGCTTCGGTCCGGGTCTCGAAGGCAGTCTGTAGCTTCTCGAAAATGGTGGCTACAGAGAGCCGGTCCCCCTCGGCCCAGGTCTCCGCTTCCTGCTCCGCCGCACCGGTTAGCTGGCCTAGCACTATCGCTGCACGTTGCTTATCAGTCAGGGGCAAAAAGGACCACAGCCACACCATGATTTACCAGACATATATGTAGATAATAACCATTATAATATGCATAGAATCCTGGATGGGGACTGAGGAACAGTCGCAATTAATAGCAACAAAGAGGAACACACGACCAAAGTCCAAAGTGCAAAAGGTGAGATCTTTATTAGTATAGGGGTAGGTGCAGGGCGGCACAATACAAGTGAGGGCACGGACAATCAAACTCTGACCATAATGTACATACAATTAGTTAGATAGATAATATATCCATATAAGAGGTCACATAGCCTCAGTCATTGTGCATACAGAAAACAAATTAAGGATCTATACTACACAATTAGAGAAATACAGATGTCAACAAAGCAATATACGTCATCAAAATTAGAGGGAAATTTATCCACATATTCAATGCATCAGGGTTTCCAATTGATTCCAGTATGTTAGAGATTTACAGGGAATCCCAAATTATGTATGTTGATGATGAAATCCTAATATGCACAAAGCCTGTATTGACATCAATCTGTGACTGACACAGTAAGCATCAGATCTGTACTATATAAATGAAGATATACAGATGTCAACAGAGTAAAATACATCATCAAAAAGAGAGGGAAAATTTACCCACATGTCCCATGCATCAGGGTATCCACTTGATTCCAGTGTAGTAATAATAATTTCAGGGGAATCCCAAAATATGCATGTTAATGATGAAATATTGCTATGCACATAACTTACACTGACATCAATGTATATGGACATAGATGTGTATAACAACAACCAGGGGACGCTATACCATTGTATGTACTGAAGTCACAGTACAAGAAGAAAATACCTTTTCTACATATCTTATTGGTGTAAGTCCCCACAAATATAACTGTAGTGCCTATATATAAGGGGAACTTCCACAAATCGTGACAGTTATATGATATAGCGTATACCTGGAAGAGTTGGTGGTCAGTGGGTGTTGTCCCCTTCTGGGGAAGGACGCGGACAACACCCACTGACCACCAACTCTTCCAGGTATACGCTATATCATATAACTGTCACGATTTGTGGAAGTTCCCCTTATATATAGGCACTACAGTTATATTTGTGGGGACTTACACCAATAAGATATGTAGAAAAGGTATTTTCTTCTTGTACTGTGACTTCAGTACATATGTGAAGCCCCACAGGTGTAGTGTCAGTGTCGGTGCATTACCTTCAGGGACTCCACGTTGCTGGATCTCCGTCACTGGTAGGAAATCTTCTTGTTTGATCGTGACGCCACTCTCAGTATTGCGGTCAGTGGGGACCGCCACTGCAGGTTAGGGGACGCCTGGGGCTGATGGTGGGTGCAGTCGGATGTAGTAGCCTCCTGAGAGTGAGGCAAGCCCCAGGGCCCTGTGTAGGTGCGTAGTACCACAAGGCGCAGAATGACCACACAAGCAGGAATGTCTTTCAAGGGCTTTACTCACATTTGATGGCAGGGTGAGTAGCCCGGGCGTAGCTGAGATGAACCAGGTGGGAACCAGGTATCCTTCAGGCTGACTTTACGAGGGTGACTACTGACTCGCCTTCCTTAGCCCTTGGTGGTTTGGGGTGACCCCGACTTTTAGTCCCTATGGGGGTCACCCAGGGAAGATGCTGCAGCCTCTCTCCCCTTGTTGTTTGCCGTGTGCTTGTTCCCCGGACCAGGCCACTCCAGCCTCTTGCCTCCTATGACCTATGGGCCCAAACTTGTGGTTACGTGGCTGCGGCTTTTGCAGTGTTGTGGTGTGGGCTTTAAGAGCCCCACACCGGCAGGTTTAGCAGAAGAAAGTTGAATCTATCCCCGCTTCGGGATCTGCCGCCCGGTTGGGCCTGGTGCTCTCTAGCAGTCTCCTTACTTCCCACTCCGTGCACTCTCTAGCTGAAGCTGGCTTTCAGGCAGCACTCCTAGTTGACCGTTCTCCCCCGTCTGTAGTCACTGCGCGGGCGCTGTTAGACAGCAACAGCCCCACAGGTCTGCTCCTCACTGAGCCCTATGGAGTTCTGCTCTAACTGACTCACTGCCCCTCCTCTCCTGTTCTTGCCTACGCCACCTAGCAACCAGACTCTCCACCACACCCCTTGAGAGGAGATGGAGGCTCTACCCCCTCCACTATTCCAGTGAAGGTGAAGGCTTGCCCCCTCCTGGGATCCCCAGGGGTCCTCTCATGGGTACATGTGTGAGACCTGGTCACTATGCGCCTGTGTTCCACACCCCAGTCAGCCTTCTGGATTACCTGTATTGTACTGTCCCCAGCATGGGTGCAGTACTCAGTGGTGCCTGACCAGGTCAGGGGCGCCACATTCCCCCTTAGTTATCACCAGCACGTCCTCGGGCTGCAAGACAACATTTTAAAATGCATAAAACATTAAAACATGTAAAACACTTTTAAAACCACCAGGTATCAGACATCACCACCCTCCACCCACAAGTCCGTTAACCCACCCAAAACCCTCTCAGGAGGCAGGTCACCGGTCCTTTTGGTAACCAGATCTGGGCCATCCGTTTCCCCAGACCTTTCCTCCAATCTTTCTCTCCCGTTGGCCGCGACTTCAGCCACTTCTGGCAGGATGTAGAGGCGGCTTTCATGGGCTGGTGGTTTCAGGGTATACCTGGCCTGGTGGATCCGCGCCTTCAGCCTCTTCTGGCAGGATGTAGAGGCGGCCTCCACAGTTGGTGCTGACCAGGTACCCTCTTTGTGGTGGAGAGCCAGGCCCCATAAACAGGCATGCTCTCTGGTCGCAGGCGAGCCAAGGCCCTATATACGGACGGGCTCCTCCTGGTTGCAGACGAGCCAAGCCCCTAAACAGGCTGACTCTGGTGGTGGTGGTGCCCTCTGGTGTAACTATTTACACTGCGAGAGTTTGTGGCTATAGCCAGTTCATAGCCTTAAGGTTTATGGTTTTCTCACAATAGTTTATGTGGGCACATTACTTAAACGTAAACGTTGCAAAACAAAACTTTTCAAAACTTCAACTGGTAACTTCTTTCTTTACTTTACTCCTCCATTTCAGGGCTCGGGCCTGTAGGGCTGCGGCACCTGCTGCTTTCTTGCTCTTTGTCGTCGTCTGAGGTAGTCTCATCTGTAGGTTCCTTGTCTTTTCTTTCTTGATCTTCATCTGTTTCCTTTGCTGCATCTGTTTCTTTATCTCTGTCTTTTCTTTCTTCCTTGGGACATGGCACTACATCAAGCGCATACAATCCTCTTTCGCCTTCATGCATAGTGAATTGTACTGTATTTCCCATCTTTAAGTTTCTGCCAGGGTGTCCTCTAGGCAGATGAGCGTTCACATCTCTTCTGTTGACAAATATCCCTTCTTTGATACCAGGGGCTACAATGAATCCATATCCACTTCTCAAATTGAAATCCTCTACTACTCCTCTGCAAAGGGGTCCTCTGACCTGGGCTTTGGCTCTTCTCAGGAACCTTTTCTCCTGTAGGTCTCTGGCTGTGACTTCTCTCTGCTCTGGAGACTGTGGTGCAGGGGACAGCGTTGTTCTGTTGCGACGCCTGGTCTTGCGGGCTGGGTTCTGCTGGGCTGTTACCTCAATGCCTGCAGGGCCCCAGGTGAGGTTTCTGGGCTGGTCTTCATCAGCAGACGGTGTCAAGTCTTCCTCATCCCAGCGTGAATAGGGCAGCATCTCCGGCTCTGAGTATAGATCCACTGCTGGTGGCTCCGGAGTCAGCTCCTCAGCTTCCTGGCCTCCTCTCCCCCTTAGTTCTTCTTGGCACTCCTTTGGTGGCAGTGCTGGGGATGGGCTTTCTTCAGCAGGCCCAGGCGGGGGACTCTTTGGCGTGGTTGCTGCAGGGGTTGCCGGAATCCTCTTGGGGGTGTGCGGAGGGAGCATGTACCGGTCCACCAACCATTGTGGAAACTTGGCCTCCATGTCAGCCTTCAGCTTCCAGTATTCGGGGTCCTCTCCTATCAGGGACTTCCTAGCAGGGACCTCTTTGGACTGGGGAGCGGTGTCTGCTCTGGCCTTGCAGGCCGGGGTAAATGGTGATGCAATCTCTTTGCGGGCCGCGCCCTGTATGGCGGCGGCCTGGTCTTGGCGGGCCGCGCCCGGCATGGCGGCGGCCTGGTCTTGGCGGGCCGCGCCCTGTATGGCGGCGGCCTGGATCGGCGTCGCAGCTGCGATGGGATCTGTGCAGGCTGGGCTGGGCGTCGCTGCAGGGACCGGGTCTTGGTGGGCCGAGCAGGGCATCGCTGCGGCGGCCGAGGCTTGGCGGGCCGAGCAGGGCATCGCTGCGGCGGCCGGGGCTTGGCGGGCCGAGCAGGGCATCGCTGCGGCGGCCGGGTCTTGGCGGGCCGAGCAGGGCATCGCTGCGGCGGCCTGGGCTTGGCGGGCCGCACCTGGCGTGGCTGCGGCCTGGCTCAGCGTCGCCGCGCCGGGCGCCTCTTCAGGGACCGCGGGCGTGGCAGCAGGGGTCGGGGCATCCGGGCCGACAGGGGTAATACTGGACTCACCCATCGGTGGCAGCATCGGGGTCTGAGTCGTCGCCGTCCGGTCTGGCACTCGTCGTGCGGTTCCCCTCTCATAGGCCTGAACCGCGGCAGCCATCTCCAGAAGTTCCATGCGTTCTTCTCTGATCTGCTCCACGACCCGAGTCTCCAGTCGGTCGCAGAACTGGGCCAGCTCCCGATACCACCAGGCAGCGGAGCCCGGTTCTGGATTTCTGCGGTCAGACGCCATTTCTTCTGCGCCCTCTTCTGCACGACTCTCCAGCTGTGGACTCGCCGTTGCCTCTAGTAGCAAGCTGTTCAGTTTCCGCTCTGCCTCTTTCAGCAGCTCCTCTCCCAGCAGCAGGCTTCTGGCTCCCTTTCTGTCCCGACGTCTCTGGACGCTTCCACTCTCATAGCTGGCAAGGTCAGAACTCTGCAGGGGATCTCTGGGTAGCCACACCTCTTCGTGGGCGGTAACTTCTCCCAGCGCGGGCTGCTGTTGTTTTTCAGCGCGCTTTTCATGGTGGCAATATGGCGGCGCTTCCAATTTTTCAAGCGGACCGCCCAGGCACATGGTCACCTGTCTGAACAGGTCTAGTCCTTATCCTGTTCGTGACGCCAGATGTGAAGCCCCACAGGTGTAGTGTCAGTGTCGGTGCATTACCTTCAGGGACTCCACGTTGCTGGATCTCCGTCACTGGTAGGAAATCTTCTTGTTTGATCGTGACGCCACTCTCAGTATTGCGGTCAGTGGGGACCGGCACTGCAGGTTAGGGGACGCCTGGGGCTGATGGTGGGTGCAGTCGGATGTAGTAGCCTCCTGAGAGTGAGGCAAGCCCCAGGGCCCTGTGTAGGTGCGTAGTACCACAAGGCGCAGAATGACCACACAAGCAGGAATGTCTTTCAAGGGCTTTACTCACATTTGATGGCAGGGTGAGTAGCCCGGGCGTAGCTGAGATGAACCAGGTGGGAACCAGGTATCCTTCAGGCTGACTTTACGAGGGTGACTACTGACTCGCCTTCCTTAGCCCTTGGTGGTTTGGGGTGACCCCGACTTTTAGTCCCTATGGGGGTCACCCAGGGAAGATGCTGCAGCCTCTCTCCCCTTGTTGTTTGCCGTGTGCTTGTTCCCCGGACCAGGCCACTCCAGCCTCTTGCCTCCTATGACCTATGGGCCCAAACTTGTGGTTACATGGCTGCGGCTTTTGCAGTGTTGTGGTGTGGGCTTTAAGAGCCCCACACCGGCAGGTTTAGCAGAAGAAAGTTGAATCTATCCCCGCTTCGGGATCTGCCGCCCGGTTGGGCCTGGTGCTCTCTAGCAGTCTCCTTACTTCCCACTCCGTGCACTCTCTAGCTGAAGCTGGCTTTCAGGCAGCACTCCTAGTTGACCGTTCTCCCCCGTCTGTAGCCACTGCGCGGGCGCTGTTAGACAGCAACAGCCCCACAGGTCTGCTCCTCACTGAGCCCTCTGGAGTTCTGCTCTAACTGACTCACTGCCCCTCCTCTCCTGTTCTTGCCTACGCCACCTAGCAACCAGACTCTCCACCACACCCCTTGAGAGGAGATGGAGGCTCTACCCCCTCCACTATTCCAGTGAAGGTGAAGGCTTGCCCCCTCCTGGGATCCCCAGGGGTCCTCTCATGGGTACATGTGTGAGACCTGGTCACTATGCGCCTGTGTTCCACACCCCAGTCAGCCTTCCGGATTACCTGTATTGTACTGTCCCCAGCATGGGTGCAGTACTCAGTGGTGCCTGACCAGGTCAGGGGCGCCACACATACAATGGTATAGCGTCCCCTGGTTGTTGTTATACACATCTATGTCCATATACATTGATGTCAGTGTAAGTTATGTGCATAGCAATATTTCATCATTAACATGCATATTTTGGGATTCCCCTGAAATTATTATTACTACACTGGAATCAAGTGGATACCCTGATGCATGGGACATGTGGGTAAATTTTCCCTCTCTTTTTGATGATGTATTTTACTCTGTTGACATCTGTATATCTTCATTTATATAGTACAGATCTGATGCTTACTGTGTCAGTCACAGATTGATGTCAATACAGGCTTTGTGCATATTAGGATTTCATCATCAACATACATAATTTGGGATTCCCTGTAAATCTCTAACATACTGGAATCAATTGGAAACCCTGATGCATTGAATATGTGGATAAATTTCCCTCTAATTTTGATGACGTATATTGCTTTGTTGACATCTGTATTTCTCTAATTGTGTAGTATAGATCCTTAATTTGTTTTCTGTATGCACAATGACTGAGGCTATGTGACCTCTTATATGGATATATTATCTATCTAACTAATTGTATGTACATTATGGTCAGAGTTTGATTGTCCGTGCCCTCACTTGTATTGTGCCGCCCTGCACCTACCCCTATACTAATAAAGATCTCACCTTTTGCACTTTGGATTTTGGTCGTGTGTTCCTCTTTGTTATTATCAGTCAGGGGGTACAGCTCTAGCAACGGGTTAAGCTTTTTCCGGAAGGCCTGTAGGGCATCCGGTTTCCCGTCATACTGCGGTAGCCAGGCAGCTCCGGGCGCATAGGGCAAGGAAAACGGCATGAACTGAGCAAGCGCGGGGGCCGCGGCACCTCCCGCCGGTACGGCCGGGACCTGGGCAGGCCCATTCCCATCTGCGGGTGCCGCTGCGGCTGCGACCACCGCTCCTCCAGCGGCTCCGTCGGGCGCAGACATCTTGTTTCCGTCCCCCTTAGCTCTTTCCGGCCCCTCCTCTCTCGGGGCGGGGTTTTGGCCTTCGCGCCTCTACTGCTCGAGAAGACGCTCGAGCGGGAACTTTTCGCGCCAAAGATGGCGGCTTCTGAAATTTTTCTGCCGGATACCTCCGGCGGTAACAAGGCGCACCTCTACCAGACGGCAGAGCGGTAAGATGCTGTTCGTGACGCCAAGTTGTCGCGGGCGGGGAGGAGGGTGTCAGCACACCGCGCTCACCCCTTCTGCTCGGGTCCGGCAGCTGCTCCTGGTGGCTCGAGCCGTAGGCCGGGTCCCGGGGTTTCTCGAGCGACACTCCTCGCCCGTGAGTGAAAGGGGGGTGTTTGTTGGGTGTGGGGATTGTTATAGTTCGTGACGCCACCCACGGTTGTGGTGATTGCACCACCGCTGCTCGGTGTGGGGGTCCCGGGGATGGTGATGCGGAGCAGCCAGGTGTTGTGTTGCCCCTCCGTGGGTAGGGGTTGGTGATCCCGGGGCCCGGTGAAGAGGTGTGAAGTGTAGGGCCTGGAGGGCGCAGGGACGCGGGGGCAGCGCTGTGCCTTGCGGCACTGTGGTACTCACTCAGCCTGAGACTTGGACACAGTTTGTACGGTAAACCAAACGGCTGGTAGGACGGTCCCACAGACGGCTGCACCTGCACTCCCGGTAGGTGACGGTGATGTCTCTCTTCCTTGCACCTGTGTTGACTGATGGTAGCGGTGGATTCCCTCCGGTTACCCGCTCCCCGACTGCAATCTGGGCCGGAGGAGCTCTACACTTTGCCCGCAGGCGCTGGCCCTGGGGAAACTGGTGCCCTGGCGGTGGCGGTGTCTCCCCTGTAATGGTCGGGCTGTTGCCGTCAATCGGGACTTGGTTGCTGGGGGATCTACGTCCCCTTCACTGACGGATTCGGCAAATTTGGCGACTCCTAGCCTTGCCGGGGTCCGAGAGGCCCCTGCCCTGGTGCTGACTGTCCTTCGGAACACTGCTCCAGACCACCGGGCACACAGCCAACGGGGTCCTTCCAGGAACTTCCAAACGGTCCCCCTCCGGACAGTCACCGCCGTCGCTGACCTTGCTGTTCTAGCCCTACACACAGCTGGGCTCTCAGGCTTTGCACTCTCTCTGCTCTGTCACCACTTCTTGCTTTCCTCCTTTTTCACTTCTCCTACTTTCTTTTTTTTTTCCAATTTAAGATTTTATTAAGTTTCAAAGGAATTACAAAATTAAAACATACAACCATATTGTACCAAATGATACAAATCAGAAATCCCAAGTCACTGCTATACCATGCCTTCGCAGGCTTCGTGATATTCTATGGATAGTAGAAATAATACCTGGGTAAACATTTAAAACCTTAGATGATAATGTAACAAGACGAAGAGATTAAGTTGAGTGATAGTCACAGAATCCAAAGAAGGAGAGGTAAGTCAGAGGAAAGCGGGGAGAGATAGAAAGCAGGGTGGGGCGACCGGGGCTGATACCTCGTCTATTGAGCTAAAATTTGTCGAGAGGATGGTGTGTACTGTCTAAAAGAGAAAAAGCCAGGGTGCCCCCGATCCGGAGATTAAATTAGTTCAGGAAATTTCTCACTGGACAGGAAAGACTCCCACTGGAACCACTTAGTGGCTGTCTCCACTGTTTGCCCTCGTGATTGGGCCATCACCATCTCCATGCGATGGATCACATTTACCTCTGTTACCCACTCATCAAATGTCGGGGGGTAGAGTCTTTCCATCGCCGTGGGACCACTGTCTTGGCGGCTTGAAGAAGGTGACCAAAGATAGATTTTTTAAAAACCTTTTCTGGTACGTTAAAGATATACAGTAAAGCTGCCTCCGGGCGGCTGGGTACTACGATCCCTGTAACCTCTTTTATGGCTACCAGTACTTTGTTCCAAAAGATCGACAAGCCCGGGCAGTGCCACCAGATGTGAGACATGGTGCCTCCTGAGGCCCCGCAACGCCAGCACGTGTCCGGTATTTCGGGGCACCACGCATGAAGAGACGCCGGTACCCTGTACCACCTGGAAAGTATTTTATAGCTGGTTTCTTGCATCCTAGTGGCAACTACCGACCTGTGGGTCAGGCGGAAACAACGCTCCCATAGATTCCTGGGAATCGTTTGGTTGAGTTTCAACTCCCAAGCTCTACAAAAGCGAGGAAGCGACCCCTCTGCTGCACTAGTCATAAGCTTGTACACCCTTGATATTGCATGACGCGTGTCGGAAGGCCCCGTGCAAAGGTTTTCAAAAGGAGTTTGGGGTAGGGAAAGAGCCCTGGTAGTGTCCTGAGAGGTTAGGAAATGCTTGAGTTGAGCATACTCAAAGTTAAATCGCAGTTTGAAATTCCGGCCCTCCACTATCTCCAGGAGTGAGATGAGAGACCCGCCCGGAGCCACCCGATTTAATCTTAAAGGAGTCAGTTTCGTGCTTCCCAGGAAATTATTAGATGACGCTCCCGGTAAAAACCCCGGGTTATCGGTTAGTGGCATAAGGGGCCCTCCCGGCTGAATCATGAGATTGCGTGATGACACAGAGTGAACCGTTTTCAATGTTTGTTTAGTACTATAAGACATCTCAATCTTATGTCTGGTGAGGAGCGGCCAGGTCCAGGGTAGGGTCGGTAACGATAAGGGGCACATATCCTGTGCCATGCAGACCCAAAGCTTAGAACCAGTATTATGTAAAAGGTCCAGGATCCTGGCATAAGCGGCTGCTAAGTAGTACCGCCTACAGTCAGGTAGTCCTGTCCCTCCCGCATTCTTGGTCCTAGTCAGGACGCTACTCCCTATACGGGCACGCCTTCCGGACCAAACAAATTGATTGAATATGCGCTGCATCTTGGCCCAATAGGATGCTGGAACATAAACCGGAGCTGTCTGTATCAAGTACAGCAATCTCGGCAGCGCCGTCATCCTGAGTGCGCTGATCCTTCCGAACCATGAAAGAGTGCCTCTGTGCCACCGGTCTAAATCGCTCTCGAGTCGTGACAGGAAACTTTGGTAGTTTAATTGAAAGAGCTTGGACAAGTCAGATGGGATCTTGATGCCCAAGTACCCAATACTACCATGGGGTGGCCATCTAAAGGGAAAGTTTGGTTTTATAACATTCACAGTTGTTTGGGGTAGAGAAATATTTAAGGCTTCTGATTTATCAAAATTGATTTTAAAATTGGACCATTTGCTAAAGCGGTTCAGCTCCACCATTAAGGATGGGAGAGAGGTGATGGGGTTACATAGATAAATAAGGAGATCATCAGCAAAGGCAGCACATTTATGCTCCCGGTTGGCGATTTTAATTCCCTTTATGTCCGGATTGGCCCGGATGGCCGACAACAAGTGTTCCATGACTAAAACATACAATAAAGGTGACAAGGGGCATCCCTGTCGAGTCCCGTTACGAATGGAAAAGGGTTTCGATAGAGTGCCATTGATCTTAAGGTGAGCAGTCGGGGCATGGTATAAAGCCATAATTTTGGATGAGAAAACCGGTCCCAAGCCTATGTGGTCCAAGGTCTGTGCAATTGACTGCCAGGAGACTCTATCGAAAGCCTTCTCAGCGTCCAAAGATAGCAACATCATCGGCAGTTGTTTAGTATGTGCGTGTTGAATTAAATCCAAGGTTTTTATGGTGTTGTCCCTTGCCTCTCTACCCGGGACAAACCCGACCTGGTCCAAATGGATCAGGTCAGGAAGCAAAGGACCAAGTCTATTTGCCAAAAGCTTGGCATAAATTTTTAAATCTACATTAAGAAGTGATATTGGTCTAAAACTACCACACACCGTGGGGTCCTTTCCAGCCTTACTGAGTAATGAGATGTGTGCTGTGGTGGAATGGGGTGGAAAGTGGACAGAGTCCGAAATCGAATTAAAGGAAAGGAGCATTAGGGGTGCTAACTGATCCGAAAAGGATTTATAAAATTTGGCGGGGAATCCGTCGGGGCCAGGGCTCTTGTTTCCAGGTGTGTCGCGAATCACTGCCAGCAAGTCCTCCAGTGTAAATGGACTTTCCAAGTTGTCAATTATAGAGCTATCGAGACGTCCAAAAGGTGAGGGCACTAGAGGGCTCTCATCACTCGACCTGGGGGTCTCAACCGGTAAATTATATAACTTGGAATAATAGTCGTGAAAAGTATTCGAGATTTCTGGGGTGGCATAGAGTATTTCGTCGCGTGGGTTCTTGATGCAAGGTATGAGGGTATGAGCTCTGTCTTCTCTCAGCGCGTTGGCCAACAATCTGCCGGGTTTATCCCCAAACTCGTAAAACCTCCCCCTTCCCACCTGTATTAGACGCTGGTATGAGGAATCGAGCAGTTTTTTAACCTGGAACCTAGCTTGTAAAAGGGCTTGTAGATTTGTGGCCGATAAGGCTCGCTTGTGGATGAGCTCCAGTTCAGAGACCTTCTGGAGAGCTTTTACTATGCTTTGGGCCTTTTCTTTCTTGATTCGGGACCCGTGTTTAATAAAAATACCTCGTAGGACACATTTCAGTGCTTCCCACTTATATGTGGGGGCTGTGTCATCTACTGAGTGGTCCTCCATGAACCTAGTAATAGAGGTCTGAATGTCAGTGACACAAAGCTCATCCAGTAGCAACGACTCATTCAGCCGCCACGACCCCCTAGGAGCCGAAAGAGAGGGGATCTCTATTGTGCAATACACCGGCGCGTGGTCTGACCACAATATATTATCCATTCCCGTATGTTGGATCCATGGGAGAGCGCTATGTTGAATTAATATGTAGTCAAGACGACTATAAGAGTCCTGAGTGTGTGAATAAAAACTATAGTCTCTGTCCGAGGGATGCTGTATTCTCCAAGCATCAAACAATTGAATGCGCAGTAGAGCTTTTTTGATACGTTTAATGGTGGTGTATGCAATACTAGATTTTCCTTTGGAATTATCTAATGTGGGGTCGAGGGTGACATTTAGGTCGCCACATAAAATCACCGTGCCCTGCAGCAAGGGGATCGCGACGTCAATCAGACGGGAAACAAAGCTGTCCTGTTTTTTATTTGGGGCGTAAGCATTAATTATTGTGAAAATGTGGGTTCCCACCCTCAGTGAGAGTATAATATATCTTCCAAGACTATCTGTCGTGCACTTTAAGATTTGATGTGGGAGGGATTTATGGATGGCTATTGCCACGCCTTTAGAACGGGAGTCCGGGTTGTCTGAGGAAACCCATGTCTGGTAATACTTATTTTTAAGAATAGGGGCATGTCCTTGTTTGAAGTGTGTCTCCTGGAGGCACGCTATTCTCACCTTCCGTTTATGAAGATGATACAGTATCTGTGTCCTTTTCTCCGGAACATTGAGGCCCCTGGCATTGAAAGAAGCAATGGTTAGATCCGCCATCTATAAAAGAGTAGTACATTAGAGATATATAAGAGAGGGTAACGAACCCTATCAGCCCGGCCGCTGAGAATAGAAAGAAGGGAAGACTGGAGGTAGGTAGGATATAGTGGGGAGAAGAGGAAAAGAGCAACGAAAACAGGGAGAACAGCAGGCAAAAAAAACCTTGCACAGTAAACTAAATCCGAACAATTGTTCCTAGGGAACATATCCGCCTGATCTAGGCAGGACAGAGGATCCCGGCCTATTTGGGGAAAAAGGATGTCAGACATAACCAAGCCGAGCTCCGTGCATGCAAGAAAAACATTAAAGATAACCACAGGAACCGGCAACAATATCAAATATTCATGTAGTACGGGCGATGAATAAACTTAAAGGCAGCATACATTCCGCCACTGAGCACATCTATATCGGTCACCGAGGACGACCCGTCCCCCGACCCCGCCTTTCTCTCGGGGGCAGCCCCCTGCCGGACACAGGAGGTGTAGACCGTCCAGAAGAGGCCTGCCGTCCCCTAGGTACCCACTGCTGGAGTAGGGTAATCGGCCAGGTTGCAATAGTGATTGTAGGTAAATCCAGGCTCTTAGTAAAGGCCGGGAGGTCTTCTGGGGATCGCAAGACCATCCATCGGGAGTCCTTCCGCACCGACAGGGAGAATGGAAATCCCCATCGAAACGGTAGACCCCTCTCCTTCAAGGCATCAAGGAGGGGCTTAAGGGTCGCACGTTGGGCCAGGGTGTGGCGTGAGAGATCCGGCATTATGCGTATGGTAGAGCCATTAAACGACAAGTGTTGTTTCCCCCTGGCTGCTTGTAGGATGGCCTCTTTGACAGCGAAAAAATGCACTCTGCACACGATATCCCTCGGGCGGGGGTCCTCTGGATCCGGGGGACGTAGGGCTCTATGGGCTCTATCGAGCTCGAGGGGGGCCCCTGGTGGCCTCTTTAGCAGATTGTTGAAGATAGAACGGAGAGCAGTAGGTATATCAGGAGCGGCAATAGATTCCGGGATACCTCTAATACGTAAATTGTTCCTTCTATTTCTATTCTCTAAGTCGTCTACATGTTGTTGAAGGGCAAATAGTTGCTTGGATTGGTTTTCTACAGTCTCTTGAATAGATTGAATAGACGTCTGAGAATTTGATTGTTTCTCTGTCAGGGAATCGACTCTGTGAGTAAGTGAGGAGAGATCTTGCCGTAGTTGGATAAACTCTTGTTTACATTCCGCCACCACTTGATTAGCCAGTGCTGCAATGTCGTTCTTGGTGGGGATCGCTTGCAACAGTGACCGTAGGTCTGCCAGGGAGGCCGGGCGGTCCTCGCCCATCGAGGTGACAGCGTGAGACGTATTGGGGTATGAATAGAAAGAGTCCTGTATAGCTGGACCGTATATTAGTGTTTGCGTTTGCGTGCTTTGGGGGTTTTTCATATCGTCCCATATTAGTGGCATGGACATATGGCGCATTGGGGGTGTTCCCACTGCTCTTGGCCCTCCATCTCTGGGAATCAAGATGCCCTTTTCTCTGACCGAGACTGTCGGGCTCTCAGCCCATGAAGAGCCAGTGGACCATCGATCTGGAGAGGGAGGGGTTGCTTCCCTCTGAGGTGTCCCCCAGGATTTGTTGGCTGCTACCCAGGATTCAGATGGCTCCCCTGCATTTCCAGCTTCCCCTGCATGTCTTTTAACCCCTGGTGCATACGCCTGGCTGGTTACTTCACCTCCCTCTCTGGTTGGAGTCCCGCTCCCCAGGCCTTCCCGCGGTCCCCGTACCTGTGTCCTTTCTCCCAGCAGACCTTCTGGGCAAATCGCTGCTCCCTCCTTTCCTCTGGCTGCCGGGCCATTGTATGCAGACAGGGGCAGTAGTGCCTGCAGCGCGGCTTCCCCGTGCAGCGCCTGCTTCCCCCGTGCCCGGGCCTGCCGCGGTGATGCTTCTTCTGGGCCCAGGCACACGTGCACTCCGTGCACGCACGCCGCATTACTCTCCGCTCCCCTGATGCCGGCCGCCGGTGAGTCATCCGGATTACCCGGCTCCAGCAGAGGTGTCGCGGGACGTGAGGCAGGTAGGACGCCTGCTGCGGCCGACCCATCTTCCTTTCCCAGTCTGCTGGATGGCGTCTCCGTGGCGCGGCCGCCATCTTGGAATGGCGCCGCAGATGATGCCGCTTCCTCCACCGCAGGGGGTCCACTGATTCCCGCCGTCCCCGGGTGTTCTTTGGGGGGTCCGTCCTCGTCATGTGAGGGCCCTGCCGCCTCACCCCTTCTCTGGGTCTTCGGGCCCATCGCCCCAGCGGACACCGGTGCAGGGGCCCCTTCAGGCTGTAGTTCTCTCCCAGGCTGAGAGGCAGTCCCAGGCTCCCGGGAACGGGTGAGGTACACCCCAATCGTGCCCTGAGATGCAGAAAGTTGCCCTGATGTGTTGGGCTTGTTTTTCTTGGTGGATTTGCCCATTATATATATAGTAAACCGGCCCTTTGGAAGGATATTTAGAGGAGCTCTAACAAGCAGCTTCCTCACTCGGCCATGTCCAGCTCCGCCCCCACTTCTCCTACTTTCACTTCTTGTTGTTTACTCTTACTTTTGCTCCTCACACTTGCCCTGCCCGGGCCTTCTGCCTCCTTCCACTTCCTCCTCCCTGAGCTTTCTGCCTGGTAACTTCCTGCCTCCAGAGTTGTGAGCTCCTTGGTGGGCGGAGCCAACCGCCTGGCCCACCCCCTGGTGTGCATCAACAGACTCCTGGAGGAAGGCAACAAGGATTTCTGGTTAGCAGATGTGCCTACCTGGAGTGTGGGGTGTGGTGGTGTTGTGACCTGTGTCCCCTGGCTTGCCCAGGGCGACACAGTAGCAGTCTCCTCTGTACGGCGGGCAGTGTGGACCCTGTGTAGCTGGTCTGTGTCCCGCACCCCGATCCTTGCTTTACTGCTGGTGCCCCCGGATTTGTGGGTCAGGGAGGTCCGTGAAGGTCCCCTCACTGTGCAGGTATTTGCCAGGCCGTCTATAACTGTCGCCTGACCTAGGCCCTGTGCCCTGTGCGTGCTCTGGTCGCAGCGGTACTCGGGTGTACCTTCCCTGGCGACTACTCTCCTGTGCCCCCGGGTCACCGATACACGACCCAGCTCTAGGCACGTCCTTTCACTTCCAGTCTCCACTACTGAACTGAACTGACTGCTGTCTCCTCCCACCAGGCGGTCTAGTTCCCTGGTCAGGCTTCGCCCTAAGGCTATGTGTCCACGGTAGAATGTATCTGCGGATTTTTCTGCATGAAAATCCGCGACTTTCGCGGCAAATCCGCACCCGCGGATTTGCTGCGGATTTACCGCGGATTTTGATGCGGATTTTTTTTTTTTTTTTCCCCATTCTATACCCAAAATCCGCACCAAAATCCGCAACAAATAATTGACATGCTGCAGATTTTTCCGCATCAAAATCCGCGGCAAATCCGCAGCGGAAAAATCCGCAGCATGGACACAGCATTTCCAAAATGCCATTGAAATGGCTTGGAAGTACCGCTGCTGCAGATTTTCGGGAAATCCGCTGTAAATCCGCGGCAAATCCGCGGCAAAATCCGCGGTAAATCCGCAGCGTGGGCACATAGCCTAATAAGGCTGCTTTCACACATCCGGCTTGAGCTCTGCGGCTCAATCCGGCTGTGCAAGCTATGCAAAGGATGCAGTGAAAACACCGCATCCTTTGCATAAGTTTTCCCCATGCGGCTCGTCCGGTTTTTGCCGCTTGCGGCATGCTACTGAGCATGCGCAGTGGCAAAAACCGCATGCGGCGGCCGGATGCGGTTTTTGCCGCATCCGGCCGCCATAGGCATGCATTGAAAAATGTGCCACATCGGCCGAATGCGGCGCGATGCGGTTTTTTTTTGCCGCACGAAAAAACGTGCCAGGCAACGTTCCATCCGGCCGCCGCATCGGCTAAATCTGCCGCATGCGGCAAAAACCGGACCGAACGCGAGCCCATGCGGCACAATGCGGCACTAATTAAAGTCTATGCAGAAAAAACGCAACCGGCAGCAAAAAAAAAACGGTTGCGATTTTCCTGCAAAGTGCCGGATTGTGCCGCATTGCAGAAACCGGAGGTGTGAAAGCAGCCTTAGGTGGCCCTTCCCCTTGTGTGACTAGACAGTGCCCCCTGGTGTGGAGTGGTAACTAGGATACATATATATATGCCTTTTATCGTCATCTCTCTCAATCCCTTTACTGCCTAATCACTAGGTCACCCAAACCATATCCAGAATATTTACACACAGTCACAGCTTTGGAATATTTACCAATACGTCTAATGTGAGTAAAGCGTTAAATACATTGCATAAGAAATAGAGAAAATATTAGGGAACAAATAGGGGTCTATAGACCCCGGCGGGGGGCCCCACCAACGTACCACATGACACCAGTAAGGCACATTGTAATTGAAGGCCCTGCAAAAGACTTTGTTTTTAGGCCCTGAAGCTTGGAGCTAGGCCTCTGTAAGCGATATTACACCATCGATATCCGTACTACGTTACTCCCCGCAGGCTCCACTGACCACATACGTGTCTAGCTTCCTCCACTATACATTTTGGAGATGACAGGCCTCTAATGTTTCTGGGAAAACCTGTCTACACTACAAGGGGTGAACTATCGTGTGCAGACGCAATTACAGTTAGGTCCAGAAATATTTGGACAGTGACACAAGTTTTGTTATTTTAGCTGTTTACAAAAACATGTTCAGAAATACAATTATATATATAATATGGGCTGAAAGTGCACACTCCCAGCTGCAATATGAGAGTTTTCACATCCAAATCGGAGAAAGGGTTTAGGAATCATAGCTCTGTAATGCATAGCCTCCTCTTTTTCAAGGGACCAAAAGTAATTGGACAAGGGACTCTAAGGGCTGCAATTAACTCTGAAGGCGTCTCCCTCGTTAACCTGTAATCAATGAAGTAGTTAAAAGGTCTGGGGTTGATTACAGGTGTGTGGTTTTGCATTTGGAAGCTGTTGCTGTGACCAGACAACATGCGGTCTAAGGAACTCTCAATTGAGGTGAAGCAGAACATCCTGAGGCTGAAAAAAAAGAAAAAAACCATCAGAGAGATAGCAGACATGCTTGGAGTAGCAAAATCAACAGTCGGGTACATTCTGAGAAAATAGGAATTGACTGGTGAGCTTGGGAACTCAAAAAGGCCTGGGCGTCCACGGATGACAACAGTGGTGGATGATCGCCGCCTACTTTCTTTGGTGAAGAAGAACCCGTTCACAACATCAACTGAAGTCCAGAACACTCTCAGTGAAGTAGGTGTATCTGTCTCTAAGTCAACAGTAAAGAGAAGACTCCATGAAAGTAAATACAAAGGGTTCACATCTAGATGCAAACCATTCATCAATTCCAAAAATAGACAGGCCAGAGTTACATTTGCTGAAAAACACCTCATGAAGCCAGCTCAGTTCTGGAAAAGTATTCTATGGACAGATGAGAGAAAGATCAACCTGTACCAGAATGATGGGAAGAAAAAAGTTTGGAGAAGAAAAGGAACGGCACATGATCCAAGGCACACCACATCCTCTGTAAAACATGGTGGAGGCAACGTGATGGCATGGGCATGCATGGCTTTCAATGGCACTGGGTCACTTGTGTTTATTGATGACATAACAGCAGACAAGAGTAGCCGGATGAATTCTGAAGTGTACCGGGATATACTTTCAGCCCAGATTCAGCCAAATGCCGCAAAGTTGATTGGACGGCGCTTCATAGTACAGATGGACAATGACCCCAAACATACAGCCAAAGCTACCCAGGAGTTCATGAGTGCAAAAAAGTGGAACATTCTGCAATGGCCAAGTCAATCACCAGATCTTAACCCAATTGAGCATGCATTTCACTTGCTCAAATCCAGACTTAAGACGGAAAGACCCACAAACAAGCAAGACCTGAAGGCTGCGGCTGTAAAGGCCTGGCAAAGCATTAACAAGGAGGAAACCCAGCGTTTGGTGATGTCCATGGGTTCCAGACTTAAGGCAGTGATTGCCTCCAAAGGATTCGCAACAAAATATTGGAAATAAAAATATTTTGTTTGGGTTTGGTTTATTTGTCCAATTACTTTTGACTAGAGTTGAGCGCGGTTTGCGGTTCTCCAGTTCTAGGCTCGAGTGATTTTGGGGCTGTTCTAGATCGAACTAGAACTCGAGCTTTTTTGCAAAAGTTCGATAGTTCTAGATACGTTCGAGAACGGTTCTAGCAGCAAAAAGCAGGGCTTTTTACAGCTACAGTGTGCAGGAGCCATCGCTGCCAGCCTGCCAGAAGCTGGTAACCAAGATAAACATCGGGTATCCAAGCAAAGCGCTTTGGTTAGTAACCCGATGTTTATCCTAGTTACGTGCAGGAAGCCCACACTTCCCCGCTCAGCTCACTCCGCCCCCTCCTGCCCGCGGCATGTACACACGTACACACACACACACACACACACACACTCACACACACTCACACACACACACACATGGTCCCGCTCGGCTTACCTGCGGTGATGAAGTCCCGCCATCCCGACCTCAGCGCTGTCACTGTCCTCCATGGCCGCCGCTTGTCACATCACCTCTCGCTTCCGACCCGAGACTGACTAGCGGTGACGTCACGGGCCTCTCGCGATACTTGGTGTGAAGGCGCCGGTCATTGAACTCAGTGACAGGGGCTGTCAGTGTGCTGGAGATCAGCGCAGGTAATGTATCTCGCTGACAGCAGCACTTGTCATCCCCTGCAGTGACCTGGGCTGACCCATTGATGTTAGCTCAGGTCACTGCATTGCTCTCCCAGCCAATGGGGAACATCCTGCTCTTCATTGACTGGGACAGTGTGGATCGTCATGGCAACCCCTTGGATTACACCAGACCTGGATTTGTTTTTCATTCTAATAAATTGGTTAAAGAGGGAATGTTTTGGGGAGTGTTTTTTCAAATAAAAATGTGTTTGTCGTCTATTTTTTTTTATTACTGACTGGGTTGGTGATGTCGGGTATCTGATAGACGCCTGACCTCACCAACCCCAGGGCTTGATGCCAGGTGACATTACACATCTGGTATTAACCCCATATATTACCCCGTTTGCCACCGCACCAGGGCGCGGGATGAGCTGGGGCGAAGCACCAGGATTGGCGCATCTAATGGATGCGCCACTTCTGGGGCGGCTGCGGCCTGCTATTTTTAGGCTGGGGAGAGTCCAATAACCATGGACCTCCCTAGTCTGAGAATATCAGGCCCCAGCTGTCTGCTTTACCTTGGCTGGTGATCCAATTTTGGGGGACCCCTACGTGTTTTTTTTTTAATTATTTATTTAATTTAAAATAACAGCGTGGGGTGCCCTCAGTTTTGGATTACCACCCAAGGTGAGGTTGCCAGCTGTGGTCTGCAGGCTGCAGCCGTCTGCTTTACCCTAGCTGGCTACAAAACTAGGGGGAACCCTACGTCATTTTTTTTTTTCATTTTTTGGCTAAATACAAAGCTAAGCACCCCTTAGTGCCACATGAAAGGCACCAAAGGGTGCTCCACTTTTTCTCCACTTTTTCTCCATTTTTTTCTACACTTTTTCTACACTTTTTCTACACTTTTTCTACATTTTTTTCTCCATTTTTTCTCCATTTTTTCTCCACTTTTTCTACACTTTTTCTACACTTTTTCTACATTTTTTTCTCCATTTTTTCTACATTTTTTCTCCATTTTTTCTACATTTTTTCTCCACTTTTTCTCCACTTTTTCTCCATTTTTTTCTCCACTTTTTCTTCACTTTTTCTCCACTTTTTCTCCACTTTTTCTCCACTTTTTCTCCATTTTTTTTCTCCACTTTTTCTCCATTTTTTCTCCATTTTTTCTCCACTTTTTCTACACTTTTTCTACACTTTTTCTACACTTTTTCTACACTTTTTCTCCACTTTTTCTACATTTTTTTCTCCACTTTTTCTCCATTTTTTTCTCCACTTTTTCTCCACTTTTTCTACATTTTTTTCTCCATTTTTTCTACATTTTTTCTCCACTTTTTCTCCACTTTTTCTACATTTTTTTCTCCATTTTTTCTCCACTTTTTCTACATTTTTTTTCTCTACTTTTTCTCCACTTTTTCTCTACTTTTTCTCCACTTTTTCTCCACTTTTTCTCCATTTTTACTCCACTTTTTCTCCACTTTTTCTCCACTTTTTCTCCATTTTTTTCTCCCCTTTTTCTCCCCTTTTTCTCCCCTTTTTCTCCCCTTTTTCTCCACTTTTTCTCCACTTTTTCTCCACTTTTTCTCCACTTTTTCTCCACTTTTTCTCCACTTTTTCTCCGTTCTTTTTCTATGGTCAGTCTACCCATTAGTTCTGCCATGCATACTGTAGCTCTACACCTACTGCACATGTTACTTTATGATTGACATCTCTTTCGTACCAGAGCTGTCTAAGCCTACTCTGACCCCATATTTGTCATTACTATATTGTCCTTGTACTGTATTGTGACATTTGTATCATGTGTTTCATTTCTTGCTGTGTTGCAATTTTTTTGCTGCATCCCAATTGTACCTCTACATTGTTCGAGTTTATGTTATTGTTCTCTCACTCTTATGTGATACTGATTATTGTCATTTTTCATGATTACAAGCAGATAAGTCCAATCTGACGAAGGCTCAGGCCGAAACGTCATTTGTAACTTGTTTTGGACAAAAACATATATGCTTATGAAATTTTTTTTTTCTTAATACGGACCAATAAAGAGTGATTTTGCATTACTATCCGTTGTGACTTACTGACTTAGTCTGGGAGATTTAGAGTGCCGAGGTTACTCACTAATTTTATCTATTATTTCCTCTGAGCACCTATATACCAGTGAGCAGAGCTTCCTCTACAGTAGTTCTCCTGATTAGGCATGCCCTTACCTCATGAGCAGGGCATTGCAGCTTTGGTAGCAACCATTACGACATGGACTCTGCTGCTGTGGACCCGGGGAGAGTGAGTGCAGATTCATTGCACCCACACTCCTCACATGAAGGGTCCGCACTCCTAGAAAATGGGGGATACGTTCCCTGAGTGTCTCCCCCCCCGATATTCTAGACGGTCCAGAGTCGTCGTGGGACCCCTTTATTTTTTTTCTTACAATAAATTGGTGAAAGAGGAAATGTTTTGGGGACTGTTTTTTCAAATAAATTTCTTTTGTCGATTTTTTTTTTTTTTTTGTTAGTACTGACAGTTTATGATGTTGGGTATCTAATAGACGCCATGACATCACAAACTGCTGGGCTTGATCTCAGGTGACTTTACAGCTAGTATCAACCCGATTTATTACCCCGTTTGCCACTGCACCAGGGCACGGGATGAGCTGGGGTGAAGCGCCAGGATTGGCGCATCTAGTGGATGCGCCACGTCTGGGGTGCCTGCGGCCTGCTATTTTTAGGCTGTGAAGGCCCAATAACTATGGACCTTCCCACCCTGAGAATACCAGACCACAGCTGTCCGCTTTACCTTGGCTGGTGATCCAATTTGGGGGGGACCCTACTTTTATTGTGTAATTATTAATATTTATAAAATAATTATAAAAAAGAGCCTGAGGGGACCTCCACATTGGATCCCCAACCACGGTAAAGCTGCCAGCTGTGGTTTTCAGGCTACAGCCGTCTGCTTTACCCTAGCTGGCTATCAAAAATGGGGGGACCCAACGTCATTTTTTTTTTAACTATTTTTTAAATAGAAAAAATTAATGGGCTTCCCTGTATTTTGATTGCCAACCAAGGTAACGGCAGGCAGATGGGGGTGGCAACCCATAGCTGTCTGCTTTATCTGCTGAGAATCAAAAATACCGCGGAGCGCTATGTCATTTTTTTAAAGATTTATTTTTACAGCACTGTGATGTCCAGCAATCAAAATACAGGGAAGCCCATTTTATTTTTAGTTATTTAAATAAATAATTAAAAAAAATATATATGGGCTCCCGCTGCATTTTTTGTATTGCTAGCTAAGGGTAATCCAAGCAGCTACTGGCTGCTAACCCCCACTGCTTGGTGTTACCTTCACTGGCAATGGAAAATCCAGGGAAGCATTTTTTATTTTTTTTGCCAAAAAACTACAAAAAAAGGACGTGAGCTTCGCCATATTTTTGTATGCTAGCCAGGTACAGCAGGCAGGTGCTGGAAGAGTTGGATACAGCGCCAGAAGATGGCGCTTCTATGAAAGTGCCATTTTCTGAGGCGGCTGCAGACTGCAATTCGCAGCAGTGGGGCCCAGAAAGCTCAGGCCAACCTGTGCTGCGGATTCCAATCCCCAGCTGCCTAGTTGTACCTGGCTGGACACAAAAATGGGGCGAAGCCTACGTCATTTGTTTTCTAATTATTTCATGAAATTCATGAAATAATAAACAAAAGGGCTTCCCTTTATTTTTGGTTCCCAGCCGGGTACAAATAGGCAACTGGGGGTTGGGGGCAGCCGTACCTGCCTGCTGTACCTGGCTAGCATACAAAAATATGGCGAAGCCCACATAATTTTTTCAGGGGGCAAAAAACTTCTGCATACAGTCCTGGATGGAGTATGCTGAGCCTTGTAGTTCTGCAGCTGCTGTCTGTCTGTATGGAGAAGAGCAGACAGCAGCTGCAGAACTACAAGGCTCAGCATACTCCATCCAGGACTGTATGCAGAAGTTTTTTGCCCACCAAAAAAATGACGTGGGCTTCGCCATATTTTTGTATGCTAGCCAGGTACAGCAGGCAGCCACGGGCTGCCTCCAACCCCCAGTTGCCTATTTGTACCCGGCTGGGAACCAAAAATATAGGGAAGCCCATTTTTTTTAATTATTTCACTTATTTCATGAAATAATTAAAAAACAAATGACGTGGGCTTCGCCCCATTTTTGTGTCCAGCCGGGTACAACTAGGCAGCTGGGGATTGGAATCCGCAGCACAGGTTAGCCCGAGAATTCTGGGCGCCTCTGCTGCGGATTTCAGTCCGCAGCCGTCCCAGAAAATGGCGCTCTCATAGAAGCGCCATCATCTGGCGCTGTATCCAACTCTTCCAACAGCCCTGGAGCCGGGTGGCTTGTTGGGTAATCATAAGTTAATACTGGCTTTGTTTTACTAGCCAGTATTAAGCCAGAGATTCTTAATGTCAGGCACGTTTGACCCGGCCATTAAGAATCTCCAATAAAGGGTTAAAAAAAAGACACCACACAGAAAAATACTTTAATAGAAATAAATACACAGACACATTAGAGACTCCATCTTTATTACCCCCTGTCAGCCCTCCACGATCCTGCTCTTCTGTCTTCTTTCTTTCTAGTGTAGTAGTAGTGAGGATTGTAGTGAGGATGAGGTTCACCAGCTCATCACTTGGGGCTGGGGAACCTCATCCTCAGTACAATCCTCACTAGTGTAGTAGTAGTGAGGATTGTAGTGAGGATGAGGTTCACCAGCCCATCACTTGGGGCTGGGGAACCTCATCCTCAGTACAATCCTCACTAGTGTAGTAGTAGTGACGATTGTAGTGAGGATGAGGTTCACCAGCCCATCACTTGGGGCTGGGGAACCTCATCCTCAGTACAATCCTCACTACAATCGGGAAGCAGCGTGCAGCCTTCACTCCGTGAGTGATCAGTGCTGGCTGTCAGCGGTAACAGCGGTAACGCTGACAGACGCGTTACCATAGCAACGGTGCTCTCGGAGCTGCGGTTAGCGGTGACGTCACCGCTAACTGCGTTGCTATGGCAACGGTGATCTCCGTTAATGACCGGCTGTGTCAGCCGGTCCCTAACGGAACGGGGAGTCGACCGTGTGCTAGAGCATGTCGCCGGTACACGGCGATACACATATGTGCACCGTGTACCGGAGAGATGCACTCGCAGGTCCTACATGACGCGTCATAGTCATGTGACCAGTCTGTAGCCAATGAGATAATAGCCACGTGACTGGTCACATGGCTATTCTGACGTCACGACAGGTCCTGCATCTCTGCTGGCAGTGCCGGTCACCGGGAGGATTCAGCGATCATCGGATGGAATAGCGGCAGGAGACAGAGTGCAGAAGGGATCGCGAGGACCGGTAAGTGTTTTGGCAATGTTTATTAACTGTTTGTGTACATTTATCATGCATTTTTATGTGTTTGTGATTGCCTCCCATTATAGCCTATTGGTTCTAGTTCGGTTCGTCGAACGTTCGACGAACCGAACTCGAACGGGACCCCCGTTCGGCGAGCCGACCTCGAGCCGAACCGCGACCGGTTCGCTCATCTCTACTTTTGACCTCCTAAAATGTGGAGTGTTTGTAAAGAAATGTGACAATTCCTACAATTTCTATCAGATATTTTTGTTCAAACCTTCAAATTAAACGTTACAATCTGCACTTGAATTCTGTTGTAGAGGTTTCATTTCAAATCCAATGTGGTGGCATGCAGAGCCCAACTCGCCAAAATTGTGTCACTGTCCAAATATTTCTGGACCTAACTGTATATACTACAAAAGTACATGCGATACAAAATACAAGAGAACACAGGTTCAGAAAGAGTCCCGGAGATCGACGAGATCAAAAAGAGACCCAGAGATCATCGAGATCAAAAAGTGACCCGGAGATCAGCGAGATCAAAAAGAGACCTGGAGATCAACAAGATCAAAAAGAGACCTGGAGATCAACAAGATCAAAAAGAGACCTGGAGATCGACGAGATCATAAAGAGACCCGGAGATCAAAAAGATCATAAAGAGACCCAGAGATCGACAAGATCAAAAAGAGATCCGGAGATCAGTGAGATCAAGAAGTGACCCGGAAATCAACGAGATCATAAAGAGACCCAGAGATCGATGAGATCAAAAAGAAACCCAGAGATTGACAAGGTCAAAAAGAGATCCGGAGATCAGCGAGATCATCAAGTGACACGGAAATCAACAAGCTCATAAAGAGACCCGGAGATCGATGAGGTCAAAAAGAGACCCAGAGATGGATGAGGTCAAAAAGAGACCCAGAGATCATCGAGATCAAAAAGAGACCCGGAGATCATCAAGATCAAAAAGAGACCCAGAGATCAACAAGATCAAAAAGAGACCTAGAGATCAACAAGATCAAAAAGAGACCCGGAGATCAACGAGTTCAAAAAGTGACCCAGAGATCATCGAGATCAAAAAGAGACCCTGAGATCAACGAGATCAAGAAGAGATCCGGAGATCGATGAGATCAAAAAGAGATCCAGAGATCAAAAAGAGATCCGGAGATCTACGAGATCAAAAAAAGATCCGGGATTTGGAGATCGACGAGGTCAAAAAGAGAATATCTGTCCCAAAGAGATTTCATAGTGACACCTAGTGGAGAACGCGTGAACAGATACTTTTTGATTTCATTTTTGTATTGTTATTTTAAGTGACCCTCCCATCTTGTGGGAAAAAGGAGATATAGGAATAAAGGGATATTCTGTATTTTTATGTACTGGTATCGGCAGCTGAGGGGTGCAGGTTACGTTACTGACAATACTGGGGCAGAAACCAGAACAGGGCTAAGTGCACATCCCCTTTAATTGCCCAATGCATTATTTCTGGTTTCTGTACCTTATTCAGGAGCTATAAGGCCTATATGTAATTGTACTCCGGTTCTTTATAAAGCATCTTTATCATCTATATTAACAGAAACCATGATTAAGGCATAGCCGAAATGCGTTGGTTTTCCTTTTTTCCCATGGTGGATTTTTTTCACTTGGTCTGATTACTTGTCACTTTTTACTAAAGAGATGTCACGGGTGACAAACAGTCGTGTGGTTTCTGGCAATAGAAGCTCACAGTGTTCGGCTGCGCAAACTACTCCCTGACTTTCTGTTGTTCCTGATGTTAGTATTCATTGGTATAGGTAGCTTTCCTGCTGGATTTTCATCTTTTTCCCCTTTAGGACCCAGCGGAGCTCTCCTTCTGTCCATCTGCTGATTAAAAGTATTATTATTATTATTATTATTTATTATTATAGCGCCATTTATTCCATGGCGCTTTACAAGTGAAAGAGGGTATACGTACAACAATCATTAACAGTACAAGACAGACTGGTATAGGAGGAGAGAGGACCCTGCCCGCGATGGCTCACAGTCTACAGTATTCCCCTTGTGCTTAAATACTCCCATCTTCCCTGGACTGGTGCTGGTGATATTATTTAGTTTATTCTAGCTCTGGTTGCAAACAGGTGGCTTGTAATCCTCTGTGGTATCACTGCTGAAGCTTTACTGAACTTCTGCCTGAGTCATCTGTGGATAAGTAGTTCATGCATTTTCCCCCTGTGTGTCCTCCTTGACTCTTCCTTAGTGTTTAGTGGGGTTGAGGAAGAGCTCATCCCATCCATTCCCTATTTAGCGTCCAGCACTAGGGATACCTAGGGTCAAGTATCCGGCTCGGCGCATAGGTGAGGACCCTATCTAGGGTGGTGAGAGACCGCAGGGACCAGCGGTAGGTTTGGTCAGAGGTCACCATCTTCCTCTTCCCTAGACACAGGGTTTCCCTTCCCTTTCACTTGGGACTTTTCCGTACCTAGCATGACTTGAAATAAATATGAAGTTTTATCTCATCTTATCCAATTTTCAATAGTGGAATGGTCTTTTCTTATCCCTAGATGTATCTCTCTCCTTTTTCGTCATATATACTCCACACCAAGTTATTTCCTTGCGAATTGAGAGGAACTGGAGATGGTGAGATGATAAAAAGTGTTCTCTTTTATCCTCTAATATTGAGTCCTTTACATGATCTCACTATCCAGGGCAACACAAGGTAGCAATGGATTGGTCTGAGGGTCATAAAAAGGGGATGTAGGAGAAAAGCAAGGACTCAACCTTAATAGGTGGTACTTTAAAGCAGCACTCCAGTGGTTTTGGTTTTTTTTTTATTTCACCGCTTGCGTGCTTTAAATCTAAGCCAATTTGTAACACTTATGTAGATACTCTGGAATCTGATAGCGTGGAATATAACAAAACTGAGACAAGGGTTGGGTAAATACTCTGTATTAACAAATAATATACACAGTGCAAATAACAGAGACTAATAGACACAACTACAAATTAAATGTAAGTGCAAACCGCACTAATATGTGCATGTTGTGGCAGTGTATGCAGTATTGCATACAGAAAACAAGTGGTGAATGTCCAGAATAATATGCACAGCAAACAAGTGGTGAATGTCCAGAATAATATGCACAGCAAACAAGTGGTGAATGTCCAGAATATTATGCACAGCAAACAAGTGGTGAATGTCCAGAATATTATGCACAGCAAACAAGTGGTGAATGTCCTGAATATTATGCACAGCAAATAAGTGGTGAATGTCCCCAGAGGTTATATGCACAGCAAACAAGTGGTGAATGTCCAAAAGTTATTTGTAGGTGTGCGCACAGCACTAATGCATGAGAGTCCAGACGTTATGTCCAGTATATTATGCAGTAGTGCACACAGGAAACAATAAGTAAATTTCAGAATCCTATCCAAGAGTGCGCACAGCAAACAAATGGTTACTAGTGTACTTCCAGGGTTGACAAAGTCCCGCACAAGTTGAGCACACAACCCGTACAGATAGAGTCCAATGTTGAGTACACTGATAACACAATCAGAGAATTTAGCTCTTACAGATCAAGCTAGTCCAGCAGTATAGAGCTCTTCTCAGCCTTGTAGGGAGGGAACTACAGCCAGGATCAGGATAATGCACCATATACTGCAGGCAGCTGAGCAATAATGAGGTGGAGAGCACGACTAACAAGCGGCAGCAAGAAGTCCAGCAGAAAGCCAGGAGAGATTCAGGAGCCAGCAGCACAAAATACCCAGGCAAGGACTAAATCCCGGACTGGGACTCATAAGCAGGTCAGACAGGAAGTTCAAGGGCAAGACAAGGCAACAGACTCCATCTTGGACAAGGGCAAGAAAACACAGTAAGGTCCATGGAAAACCTCGACCTTACACCATTGTCTTATATTCACCTGCCACCATTTTCATCTTCTTCCAGTGAAGCTCCAGTTGGTCTTGGCGATTCGTGACCTGCCAACAGCTCCAGTGTTTCATGGAGCCAGAAGTCACAACTCAAAACGAGTCTTTGAGAGCCTCATTCTGACTCTCATAGACTTGTATTTAGAACTTGTGATGTAAGGCCTAAAACGTACATCGAGAAAAACGGTGCGAGTGGAGTGCGATAAAACATCGCATTTCACTCGGACCAATTTTAGCCTGTGTCAGCGCACATGAGCCATTATTTTCTCAGCCCTAATCGGACCGAGAAAACAATTGCAGCATTCTGCGGGTGTAATGCGAGACTCTTTCTCTCGCACCCATTCAAGTCTATGGGGCGAGAGAAAAATCACACTGCACTCGCAGTACACCAGTGTACCGCGAGTGCAGAGCGAAAATCGCAATAGCCGGCTACGGAGGAGAGAGGGAGAGAAATCCCTCCCTCTGCTCCGCAGCACCGGCCCACCCCTCCTCAACACTGGCCCGCCCCTCACAGCAGAGGTCCCCTCGCACAGTTGGACCTCAGTCGCAGGGACACACGCATGACACTCGGCTCTGCTGTACTGTCTGCGTGAGCCGAGTGTCATGCTAGGATCGTACTAGTGCCCCGTGTGGCCCTGGCCTAACTCCTGACTTCCAGACAGTTAGAAGTTACGGGTACAAGTTGGTGCCGCAGAACCGTAACGGCGCTGAAAAAGACGAAAACGCCAGAGGGTGCGTGTAAGAATGGGGGCAGGGAAAGAAAGCTGGGGAGGTGCTTTAAATGGGGTTCAGCTTGATCTCGGGACCTCCTTTCTCCTATGAAATGCCACTGATATCAGCCTTTAAGTATTATTTTACAAAAGTGTCCTTTACAAAGAAGATGTTTTATCGGTAGTCTGAGGATGAAGATAAAGAAGAAATGCCTGGAATTACAACCATCCAGACTAGGAACAGAGGTGAAATCAGCCTGAGACATCTATGATGTGGGTCACATTGTCCATAATGTGTGGAGCACCGAAGTTCGTTAGTGCCTTGTAGATCTTTCCTAAAAAATTCTAAACTGTATCCAGCCTAAAGTGGAGCATTGAAGATGTAAAGAAGGTCCACCCTTCAAGTCCGAGCTCCCAATATCCAAGTTATGATAATGAAAATCAATGTGTCCCCTAAGAATGACGTTAGTTTATGACCCCACAAACCCATCTGAGGTTGTGAGGAGCCACTGGCTGCCTGATACACATCCTGGGTTATAAGGATACTGGCCAACTCTTCCAAAATATCTAAGAGGCTTCAGGAAAAAGAAGAGACCTCCTGGAAGAGTTGGCAAATCTCTATGAAGCCTCCCAGACAACAGCCATACCTCAATATTTCATGTGCATGATAGAGGGATGCTTTCATTGCCATAATGTTACACCAGAGCATTGTCACGGGGTATGTACCGATGGATCAGGGGCTCCTAGGCTGACCCTAAGACTGGGGCCCCTGCGTTGTCCCTTTGTCACGTCCCCACCGGAGTCCGCTCCTGCGACTTCTGCTCTGATCGCCAGACGACGCCATGTTCCCACCATGGATAGTGCTGGTGATGGGAGAGGAGTCGGTGCCCGTGGCTCTGCGGAGCACAGGCTCCGCTCTTCCACTAGTCTGGGTTTCCATGGAACCTGCAGTACCACTGGCTGACTGTAGGTGGCGTGTGTCTTCCAGCTGAAGTTGCCAACATTCACCTGCAGCCAATGGGAAGACACCACACCCTTCTTATTCCCCCTCCTGTCACATGACCACTGCCAGAGATAGTCCTGTACTCCTGGCTCAGGTGCTGTTTGTATTTTGATTCCTGTACGCTGACCTTTGCTTGTTGTTTGACTACCCTCCTGCCTGTCGTTTTTGTACCTTGCTGCCAGTTCCGGATTTGACCCCTGCTTTGTCTCCTTACTACGCCCTTGCCTGCCGATTCTGTTCCTGTTTAGCATCTCCTGGTTTTTTACCCTGCCTGACGACCACGGACTACAGCCTACCACAGGTAGTGATCTCTGGGGTTCTGTGTAATTCCAAATCCCTGTATAGGGGTTAAAGGATTGCAGAGTTCTTGGGGTCCTGCTTTGTGAGCGGCTTTTCTCTAGACTCCCCTTACAGCCAGTCTGAGTCTGTAGCTCCAATCAGGCATTACACCCTTATCTTGAAGGTAGGCTGGATGGTAACCAGGTTTGAGCCCCTAGCGTTACCCTGTCTCATGTCCAAGCCCCAATACTACTCCTTCCTCACACAGGGAGTGGGCCGGAAACTCAGTGCCAAAAACCCCACAGTCACAGACTAGGGTAAACGAAGACTCATGCACACTGCACTCAAACACAAAGAAGGGACAGTATGTGAACTAGGGAGTAACGCAGAAGGGGTAGTAAATAAATAAACAACTGGAGGCCTTACACGTCACACAGAACCGCAACTTGTAGAGCACCATAGAACTGGATAACCACAGGAACCGAGGAAGCAGAAGCTGTATCCGGCACTCAGCCCCAGAATACAGTACTTTATAAAGGGTGAAGGCAGCTGAGGATGGTAATCAGCAGCCTGAGTGCCCAGTTGATGATCACAAGCCAGCAGGAATTAACTCCTGCTATACTGGAGAGCAGAGAAGGCAGAACCAGCCAACGCCCATGCTGGGCAACTCAGGAATCCCAGTGTGAACAGAGTCCAATGCCGCCATAACACCTAGCGAGTGCAACGCCGAACACTGCACGACAGTGATACTTTGGATGATATATTTGCACACTGATAATTTGTTTCCATGAAATAATCATATAGATTAGATATTTAGTGGTTATTTTTCCACTTTCTTACCTCCAGTAAATCGTATTTTGTTATACGAACGACAATGGGGCCGCTAAAGCCTGCGGGAAATAATCTAAATTGTCAGTTTGCTTTTGGTCTTGTGAAACTAGCCACTACTTGCTTTATGGAAGCTAATTAGAAAAGGAAGGAATGTGCGGGAGTCGACGGACGGAGACAGGAACAGTTATTAGAAATTTCAGATGTTTCTCCTGCACTCACAAAAGCCGAAGAAAAACTCAGAGATACAAATATATTCATTGCTTCCTCTTGGTGCTGTAACTGAGGCCTCGATTCATTAAGACTGGCATTTTCGTAAGATGCTCCATATTAACCATTATGTTCTGCATTTTTGTGTTTATGATGTGTATGCTGTTATTGTGTATGGGCATTTACATGTCTTTACACTTTTACATATGTACAATGGGGAAAATAAGTATTTGGTACACTGACGATTTTGCAGGTTTTCCCCCCTACAAAGAATGAAGAGGTCTGTCATTTTTATCGTAGGTAACTTCAACTGTGACAGCCAGAATAAAACAAAAAATCCAGAAAATCCCATTGTATGATTTTTAAATAATTAATTTGCATTTTATTGCATGAAATAAGTATTTTATCACTGACCAACCAGCAAGAATTCTGCCTGCCACAGAAGCCTTTCTACTCTGAACTCATTACCTGTATTAATTGCTCCTGTGTGAACTCGTTACCTGTATAAAAGACACCGGTCCACACCCTCAATCACACTCCAACCTCTCCATCATCGCCAAGACCAAAGAGCTGTCTAATGACACCAAGGACAAAATTGTAGACCTACACAAAGCTGGAATAGGCTACAGGACAATAGGCAAGCAGCTTGGTGAGAAGGCAACAACTGTTGGCATAATTATTAGAAAATGGAAGAAACACAAGATAAATGTCAATCTTACTCGGTTTGGGGCCACATGCAAGATCTCACCTAGTGGGGTAAGGATGATTCTGAAAAAGGTCAGGAATCAGCTCAGAACTACATGGGAGGGCCTGGTCAATGACCTGAAGAGAGCTGGGACCACAGTCTCAAATATTACAGTTAGTAACACACTACACTCTCATGGATTAAAATCCTGCAGGGCACACAAGGTGCTCCTGCTCACGCCAGCACATGTCCAGGCTCTTTTGAAGTTCACCTATGACCATCTAAATGATCCAGAGGCGGCATGGGAGAAGAACATGTGGTCAGATGAGACCAAAATAGAACATTTTGATATCAGCTCCACTCACTGTGTTTGGAGGAAAAAGGATGAATACAACCCCACGAACACTATCCCAACCATGAAGCATGGGGGTGGAAATGTTATAATTTGGGGGTGCTTTTCTGCAAAGGGGAAAGGACGACTGCACCGTATTGATTGGAGGATGGATGGGGTCATGTATAGCGAGATTTTGGCCAATAACCTCCTTCCCTCAGTAAGAATATTGAAGATGAATCATGGCTAGGTCTTCCAGCATGACATTGACCAGAAACACACAGCCAGGGCAACTAAGGAGCAGCTTCGAAAGAAGAATGTTAAGGTCCTGGAGTGGCCTGGACAATCTCCAGACCTGAACCCAGAAAAAAACTTTGGCGGGAGCTGAAACTCAATGTTGCCCAGTGACATCCCCGAAACCTGAAAGATCTGGGGAAGATCTGTATGGAGGAGTGACCTAAAAGATCTAGAGAAGATCTGTATGGAGGAGTGACCTGAAAGATCTGAAGATCCTCCATACAGATCTTCTCCAGATCTTTCAGGTCACTCCTCCATACAGATATTCCCCAGATCTTTCAGGACACTCCTCCATACAGATCTTCTCCAGATCGTTCAGGTCACTCCTCCATACAGATCTTCTCCAGATCTTTCAGGTCACTCCTCCATACAGATATTCTCCAGATCTTTCAGGTCACTCCTCCATACAGATCTTCTCCAGATCTTTCCAGTCACTTCTCCATACAGATATTCTCCAGATCTCTCAGGTCACTCCTCCATACAGATATTCTCCAGATCTCTCAGGTCACTCCTCCATACAGATATTCTCCAGATCTTTCAGGTCACTCCTCCATACAAATCTTCTCCAGATCTTTCAGGTCACTCCTCCATACAGATCTTCTCCAGATCTTTGAGGTCACTCCTCCACACACATCTTCTCCAGATCTCTCAGGTCACTCCTCCATACAGATCTCCAGATATTTCAGGACTAGTGTTTTCCCTTCCTGACTTGTCTGGAGCGGTGTATGGAGCAGACTCACATAATGAGCCTGAATCCACGCCATACCTGGCAAATAATGGTCGCGTGTCACAGCCACTAAGAGCCGAGGCATGTATTGTACTGACTACATAGTTGCAAACATTTCTGTGGACATTTAAGTCTATCCCTAATTCCATGGTACTGGCAATATATATATGTACCATTGTGGGTTGAGTGGGGACCCTGAGACAATGAAGAAGTGTGACTGAGGCAAGTGTGGACCAAATTCTTTAAGCTTCTGTAAATTCTGATCTTGTCAGATTTGCTATTACTTTGAATCTTCACGATAGACAACAAGGAAGTTATAGGAAGAATGTGGACAGCCATTATTAATTTGGACGCATCTTCTGTACACGGAGGATCATCAAGAGAAAGGAAACATCCAGCAACAGCGATGCAATAAAAACCCAGTAGGCTTTATTGAATATCCATAGAAGACGACATAGAAAGAGGTATGGTAAATGACACAAATTCCAAACAGTTGTGATCCTTAATGACAGACTCTGTCAGTCCACACTATGGTTTCTCTACTGCTTTTGAGTTGCACAGGCAGGCTCAGGCGTCGACCAGCTGTGTGCTCATTAATGATTGGGCTAGCAGGAGTTAATTACTGCTACTCTCCTGGTTACCTTTTGGATCACATTATGCGTTAGAGCTATCACAGGTACTCTCCTCCATTTTAAGATGGAGGAATCTGTCTTCCTATGCTGACTATAGCTTTTTGCTAAACCAGTTCACCGGCTGTTGTGTTTCAGTAACTGGTGATTTACTGCCTGTTGCTTGGTGTGCTTTTGAATTCCTTCTGTCTTCTGGTTATTGCCTCCCTGCTCTTTGTTTTCTTCCCTATCATTTGTTGTCTGATAACTCGTGTGACCGTGCTGTATGATAGAGTTTTGATTTCCCCGGTTTGTCTATCATTGGTGGTGTTAACACGCTTCTGTCCTGGCACCCCCCTTCCCCTCCCGGGTAGGGAGGGCTGTGTTAGATTAGTGCCGGTGAGTAGCAGGGTCTGGCTGGCGGTTCAGATATCATCACCATTAGAAATAACTCTAAGATAAGGTATAACCAAAGCCCCCCTAGTCTAAGGGCTAGTCTAGGACCCCCCCCCCGGGGTAGGGAGGGAGGGGGTATTAGATCAGGCCCGGTCAGTAGCAGGGTCCGGTTGGCGGTTCAGATATCATCACCATTAGAGGTAACTGTAAGGTAAGGTATATCTAGGGCCCCCCTAGTCTGAGGGCCAGTCTAAAACCCCCCTCTAGGGTTGGGAGGGAGGGATTATTAGATCAGTGCCGGTCAGTAGCAGGCTCAGGCTGGCGGTTCACATATCATCACCATTAGAAATAACTGTAAGATAAGGTATAACCAAAGCCCCCCTAGTCTATGGGCCAGTCTAGAACCCCCCCAGGGTAGGGAGGAAAGGGGCATTAGATCAGGCCCGGTCAGTAGCAGGGTCCGGCTGGCGGTTCAGATATCATTACCATTAGAGGTAACGCTAAGGTAAGTTATATCTAGGGCTCCCCTAGTCTGAAGGCCAATCTAGGACTCCCTCCCCTCTGGGGTTGGGAGAGAGGGATTATTAGATCAGTGCCAATCAGTAGCAGGCTCAGGCTGGCGGCTCACATATCATCACCATTAGAAATAACTCTAAGATAAGGTATAACCAAAGCCCCCCTAGTCTAAGGGCCAGTCCAAGACCCCCCCCCCCGGGATAGGGAGGGAGGGGGTATTAGATCAGGCCCGGTCAGTAGCAGGGTCCTGCTGGCAGTTCAGATATCATCACCATTAGAGGTAACTCTAAGATAAGGTATATCTGGGGCCCCCCTAGTCTGAGGGCCAGTCTAGGACCCCCTCCTCTGGGGTAGGGAGGGAGGGGGTATTAGATCAGGCCCGGTTAGTGGCAGGCTCAGGCTAGCGGCTCAGACATCATCACCATCAGAGGTAACTCTGCGATAAGGTATAACCAGGGCCCCTCAAGTCTGAGGTCCAGTCTAGGAGCCCCGGTCCTTGCCCTCCCCCGATCATTGTGGCACATTTTAGGCGATTTTGTTAGGGTTTTTTTATTATATGAGACAAGCATCCATGAGGTCTTGGGTTGGAGGGCTACTAGTCACTTTGCTTTGGTCAATGGCATTTTACTCTCAAGGCTAGGACACCAAACTGATTTTTTGCTGGTGGTAACGCATTGGTGTGTCTCCTTGTAACACAAGATACGCATGCGATTAACACGTCTAATTTGCATCCAATAAAACTCAATCTCGTAATAACTGGGATTTTCCTACAATTGTAAGTGCTGTTTTCCTTGAACCACACAGAAGTTGTTAAACTTGGCTGTGAAGTCCCCCTGGAGCCGTCGTAGGTAACGTGCCAGAAACCTCAGTGTTTGCAGGAATGTTAGACGAAAATTACATTGGGAAAAAAAAATATATATATTATTTTTTTATTTTTGGTAAATAGCTCGAAATGTCTGAAATCCGAAACTGGAACCAGCAATGAACGCGGCTCTGAGGTTATCCACTGGATTTGTGGTATTTGTGTTATTGTACAATCTGGAGGAGAAGGAAATCTCCTCTAATGGATGGAGATCTACGAGAAGGTAAATGTGCAAGTCTCCAGAAACCTAGCAGTGAATGAAAGCCCTGTGCGTGGAGCTAGTATGGTGGCCCCACTAAGACGTTCTCCAGCTCGAAAAAAAAAGTAAGATGGTTGAAAATATGTCCTCCTTCTTATAAAAGTTAAGGACTTATGCCAGAAGAACCCCAATCTTATGTTCTGAATTGTCAAGGACTGACCACCATTTTTGGTTGCAATGGGTGACCGTCAGCCATGGTAGAGTTCACTGTCACGGTTCCGCTGTGCAAAGCATTTTGCATGTCACTGTCTTGTTCACTTGCTGATGGTCCATGCTGGTTTTGGAAGGTGAACAACGGAAAAGAAAAGAAGTTGGACCCAGCACCAATTCCAAAGATAGGATAAAAAGTTATTTTCCTTTATTGATATGTGACGCCCTGGGCAAGCCAGGGGTCACAGGTCATCACACCACCACACCCTACATCCCAGTTAGGAACACCAAGGCTACTAAAATCATTGTTGCCTTCCTCCGGGGGCTGATGTTCACACCAGGGGGTGGGCCAGGCGGTTGGCTCCGCCCACCGAGGAGTTCACAGCCCTGGAGGCGGGAAGAACCAGGCAGATCAGAGATAGGGTTTGGACAAGAAGGAGTAAACAGTGAAGTGCAGTTTAGAGGAGCTAAGTGAAGTGAAAGCTGAAGTAAAGTGGCAAGAAACAGTAGTAAAGCCTGAAGTTGGTCCGGCTGTGTGCAGGACAGTGTCAGCAAGGTCAGCAACGGCGGTGACAGTCTGGAGTGGGACTGCTCGGAGGTTGCTGGAACGACCGCGGACGGGTAGTGGCCCGACGGTCTGGAGCAGTATACGAAGAACAGTCAGCACAAGGGCAGGGGCCTCTCGGATCCCCGGCAAGGCTAGGAGTCGCCGTAAATTTGCCAAATCCGTCAGTGAAGGGGACGACTGTCACCAAACAACCAAGTCCCGATTGAAGGCAACAGTCCGACCGTTACAGAGAGACACCACCACCGCCAGGGCACCAGTTTCTCAGGGCCAGCGCCTGCGGACAAAGTAGGGCTCCTCCGGCCCATATCCAAGCCGGGGAGCGGGTTACCGGTGGGAACCCATCGCTACCAACACAGAAACATTAGGTGCAGGACAAAGGGACATCACCGTCACCTACTGGGAGAGCAAGTGCAGCCGTCTGTGGGAACCGTCTTTCCAGCCGTGTGTTTTACCGAGAACTGTGTCACCGTCTCAGGCTGAGTGAGTACCACAGTGCCGCAAGGCACAGCGCTGCCCCCGCGTCCCTGCGCCCACCAAGCCCTGCATCTCCCAACTCATCACTGGGCCCCGGGATCACCAACCCCTACCCACGAAGGGGCAACACAACAACTGGCTGCTCCATACTATCCTTCCCGGGATCCCCATACAGAGCAGCGGTGGTGCTAACAAATCACCACAACCGTGGGTGGCGTCACGGACAATAAACTATCCGAAATCCCAATCCCCTTTCACTCACGGGTGAGGAGCGCCGCTCGAGTTCCCGGGATCCGGCCCATCGCTCGAGCCACCGAGCAGCAGCAGCAGCAGGCCGCAGTGCCAGCCGGACCCGAGCAGCAGTGGGAGAGCGCGGCATCCCCTCCTCCGCCCGCGACAGATACATCTTTCAAATCCTCATATGAAGACCGGAAAGTTCAGTTCATAGGTGATCTTAACGCGTTTTGGACTTCATAATAAAAACAAAACAGAGTCCTTAATCATAAGTGACTGAGAGGGACATAGAGTAAAGGAGGAGCTGCTGAGGTGATTGCAAGCAGGCTGTGTAAAGTGTTACAAGTGTAATGCGGGCTTTACACGAGACGACTGATCGTGCGATGCATCGTCGGGGTCACGGTTTTCGTGATGCACATCCGACATCGTACACGACGTCGTCTCGTGTAACACCTCCTAGCGACGCAGTATTGCTCACAAATCGTGAGTCGTGTACTCGTCGCTAGGTTTCATAAAATTGTTTAATTAAAATGGCAGCGGTTTTTCATCATTTCCGTGGCATCACACGTTGCTCCGTGTGACACCACGGGAACGATTAATAGCAGCTTACCTGCCTCCCGCGGCACCCGATGGCTTAATGGAAGGAAGGAGGTGGGCGGGATGTTTACATCCCGCTCATCTCCGCCCCTCCGCTTCTATTGGCCGGCTGCCGCGTGACGTCGCTGTGACGCCGAACGTCCCTCCCACTCCAGGAAGTGGACGTTTGTCGCCCACAGCGAGGTCGTCCGGAAGGTAAGTGCGTGTGACGGGGGTTAAACGAGTTTGTGCGCCACGGGCAACTAATTGCCCGTGATGCAAAAACGACGGCTATCGCACAATCGGTCGTCTCGTGTAAAGCAGGCTTAAGCCGAATGATGTTGCAACCATCAACCACATTGCCTTTAAGGAGATTCTGTAACCAGTCAAGCTCATTGCCTCTTTGTCAGTAATGTTGCCTCTTTCCTGAATGGGAAAATCACTCTACCATCAAGAGTCATAGCCTCTTATAAAAGCAGCATACCATCAGTAAAAACTTTCATACAAATTTATTGGGGGTATTTGGTACGTTAGGGGCATAGAATACTTTAGGACATTGAAAATGGTCCTGTGTGGGAGAGCCAAAACTATAGGAGACCCAGCAGGAAGCAAGACCAATAATGACTTAGGTGAGGTCATATGAAATGGAAACAGGAGTAGGTGTAGTATAGGGGATGAGAAAAACACAAATAGAGAGCATGCTATGCTGCACTGAGAGGGATACAGAGTAAAGGAGGAGCTGCTGAGGTGATTGCAAGCAGGCTGTGTAAAGTGTTGCAAGTGTAAACCTACTGATTTTGCAATTTTTCTCTTCATGAGTAATGCTGTTCTTGAGCGCTCTCATGTTACTATGTACTATTGATACTATTGATCGAAGTACTATTTATTGGAAGCACCCTGGTTTATTTTTAATAGGCTACATATAGGTTACTATAGAGAAGAGAGCTGTGCTGCTAAGTGCTGGAGGTGGAGGCCTCTCCGGGGACAGTTTCATAGGCAGTTACTGCTTTAATAATAGACGGTTCATCTACAGAAGAGAGACCCACCCTAAAAGAGACAGTATTTATTTGGGGGGGAAAGGGGGACGGAATAATTGTTCCTCAAATGTATGGATGTTATAAGTTGAGCTGCTGCAGTCAACTGACTAAGATTATCCAAGTGGATAAAGCAAATGTCCATCTAATAGATGCAGCAGATTGAGGCTACCGGTCAGCCTCCAATATCTGTGTGGATATATGTTATATAGCAGGTACATGCGCTGGTGGGCAGCCGGCAGAGGGCAACCTCAGGGGATCAGCAGTACCCTGGAAGCTGGCACCACGGACACAGTACAGTCTTTAGATAGCAGGCGAAGTAGTGGATCCGTCCGGGATGGATGGATAGATGGATGGATAGAGGATACGACAGCAGCAATCGGCATGGATACTTGCAGTGGCGGGTATCATATTTGCTGGCCGGCATGGGGATCAGCAGTACCATGGCAGCTGGCGCCACGGACACCGTACAGTCTTTAGATATAAGGGGCAGCAGCAGGCGGAGTAGTGGATCCGTCCAGGATGGATGAATGATACAGCAGCAGAGACTGGCATGGATACTTGCATTGGTGGATATCGTGTCAGCTGGCCGCCGTGGATGGTAGTGGCAGCCGATCAGTAAGCTGGCACTTCACTGAAATATAAACCAATGTCAGCAGCAGCACAAAGGGACCTGACAACTAGCAAATGACTAACTCGTTGCCCAGGCACCTCCCTTAAGGAGGAAGTGCCTTAAATACCTGCAGCCTCTCAGCCAAGCTGAGAGGTCACTTCCCGGGACGTGTCTGCTTGCGCGACCTACGGGCAACTCCAGGAGGCCTTCGAGGCGTTTTGCACCCCCCTTCACTTGACCACGATCTGGTAGGACTATATTGATGGTTCTAGGGCATACCGTTTTAATTAGTATTAAATAAAATATTTTTTTAGGGGATTTTTTTCTTTGGTCTTTATACTTAATTCCTCTGTTTGATTATTTGCTTTGGTTTTCTGTTGTCCGGAAGCCCATAGCATGGACCGGGGACAGGGCACCGATCACAGGACAGCCAGACTGGTGAGAAGACAGATGTCCCCGCCGGGAGAGGGGGGTAGGACAGTGCGGGGACACCGGTATGGGTGTTACAATATATTCTTAAGTTCCATTTGGACAGGCTGATAATTGGGAGGCAAGCATTCGTAGGTACCCTCATTCCTGGCTATCGGGCCAACTGAACATGTTGGTACTTACCCAAGAAATAAGAAAGCGCCCGTCCATCAGATATGCGTTAGTCGAATTGAAAAATGATCATTATCGACAGCACAATATGGCATGTAAATAAGTGATGTGCTGCCAATAATGTGATGTTCTATGTGCACATCCAACTTGAGTTGTCCCATTTGCCCATTTTTGTGGCCGCGTCTCTTAGTAGTCAGGGCTAATCCCTGTCACGGTACGACCTGCACAATGCGGAGGTCAGAGCTCAGGTTGACTGGGGAAGGAAATCGCAATGACGGCTGTTGACAGAAAGACGATACGCCTGTTATTAGGGCAGCCAACCTCTTGTTTGTCGATGGAGACTAATCTTTAAGCTTTGGTGAAGCCACAAGATGAAGAAGCCTCAGTTACATTCAGAAATATTTTCTCATGGCCAGGTCACGTAACCTCCTGGGATTAATGTTCACGCTTATATTTTTTTCATATATTCAGGTATCCACTGTGAATATAGGAAGAGTTTGTGAGAACTATGTTTGTCTTCTAAGAAAATATAAGACGTGATATTTTCAAGGAACTTGAAGCACTTCTTTTACATCTCCATCTTCTTTATGAATAACCCCTTTCACCAATTTCAGGTTTGTAAGGAAAAAAACAAATTTCCAAAGTTAGTTAGAAGTCTTCCTGCTATTGGGATCCCGTTTTATCAACTTTCATTGTCATGATGACTATGGGATACCTGGGAATCGGGTCTCCTAAGCTGACCCTCAAGCTAGGGGATGCTATCCCTAATCTCAGCCGAAACGGCTGTCTGTGGATGGATACCATGTTTGGCATAGGTGGTCTCCTTGACTGGAGACTGCCCTTCCCGTGGTTGTTCCTTCCCGGTGAAAGACCTGGCTAGTTTCCTGCCAGCGTTGAGAAACATGTGATGGTGTCTCCGCAGGCCTTCTTGCTTTGAATATTTCCCAGGGGGCATTGCTCTAGAATCACTGTGTGGCGCCCTGGACAAACCAGGTCCTCACAGAACTACAACAACACACCCCACACCCCGGTTAGGCACACCAATGTCAAACACAAAATCCTTGTTGCCTCCCTCCAGGGGCTGATGTCCACACCAGGGGGTGGGCCAGGCGGTTGGCCCCGCCCACCGAGGAGTTCACAGTCCTGGAGGCGGGAAAAGGGAAGTCAGATCAGTTTTAGGAAGTGAAGTGGCAGTAGAGGAGACTGAAGGCGTCCGGGTGTGTGGCCTGGACGGAACAGCAAGGTTGGCAGACGGTGGTGACCGTCTGCAGGAGAGGCTGATTAGAGCGAACTGTAAGGACCGTGGACGGGCGGTGGCCCGATAGTACCGGATCGGGGAACAAAGAGAAGCCAGCACCATCCGGCAGGGCTTACAGACCCCGACCAGGCTAGGAGTCGCCGTAAAACTGGTCAAATCTGTTAGCGAAGGGAACCTCCAGGGTTTCCCAGCAGTCAAGACCCGATTGAAGGCAACAGCTCAAACCGTAAAGGGAAACACAGTCACCGCCAAGGCTACAGTTCCCAGGGCCAGCGCCTGCGGGCAAAAGGGGCTCCCTCAGCCTCCATCCAAGCTGGGGAGCGGGTTACCGGTGGGAACCCATTGGAACCGTAAACACAACACAGTTGCAGGGAAAGGCAGTCACCATCAACCTACCGGGAGAACTACCGCAGCCGTCTGTGGGACCCGTCCATCCAGCCGTTTGTTTTAACGGAGATTTTGCATTCATCATTGGCTGAGTGAGTACCACAGTGCCGTGTGGCACAGCGCTGCCCCCGCGACCCTGCACCTCACCAGGCCCCGTAACCCGCCTGCCATCATCCCTACCTCCCTCACCGGGCCCCGGGACAACCAATCCCCCTACCCACGGAGGGGAGAAAACAACCTCCAAGCTGCTCCCTGTCACCGATCCCGGGATCCCTGTCCAGAGCAGCGGTGGTGTCACAACCTCACCACAACCGGGGGTGGCGTCACGGACAATCAATCCCCAAAACCATTACCCTTTTCACTCACGGGCGAGGAACGCCGCTCGAGTCCCCGAGATCCGGCCCACCGCTCGAGCCACCACCGAGCAGCAGCCGGACCCGAGCAGTGGGTGAGCGCAGCCTCCCCTCCTCCGCCCGCGACAACTGCGTTGAGAAACACGTGATGGTGTCTCCGCAGTGGTGGATGTTGATCTCCCTAAGGTCAACCATCCTTGCTCACATAGTCTTTTACTAGGCAATGCTCCCACTAGCCAGATTCCTACTCCACACTGATGAGGGGCAAATACCCCGAAACGGCTGTCTGTGGATGGATACCATGTTTGGCATAGGTGGTCACCTTGACAGGAAACTGCCCTTCCCGTGGTTGTTCCTTCCCGGTGAAAGACCTGGCTAGTTTCCTGCCAGCGTTGAGAAACATGTGATGGTGTCTCCGCAGGCCTTCTTGCTTTGAATATTTCCCAGGGGGCATTGCTCTAGAATCACTGCGTTGAGAAACACGTGATGGTGTGTCCGCAGTGGTGGATGTTGATCTCCCTAAAGTCAACCATCCTTGCTTGCTAACATAATCTCAGGCATACTCAGGCATACTCCTAATGGTGGAGAGGCCTGAGTCTCCTTCCTGGCCCTGCTCCTGACCAGTTCCCCCTCATTCTCCCCCCAGGAAGAGACAGTCCAGGAGTGTGTTGAAAACCACATAACTAGACCAACAAGGGAAACCAAAACTCTGTTACTCGGCACACACAAACAAAGGTAAAGACAATAAGAGATTATAAGGAAAACAAGAGCAGGAAGGAAGCAACAAGACAACAAGGGTAAACTCCACAACCACACCAAGCAAAAGTAACACTTTCACCAGAACGTCTGGGACACCAAAGCTCCCAGACCAACACAGGATAACCTATAGCTTGCATGGATAGGAGATTTCATCCAGCATAAATAGGAGGAGAATGTGACGCCCTGGACTAGCCAGGTAGTCACAGGTAGACCCCTGCATTACACCTGTCCCCCAATAAGGTAACATCAGCCAACCATAAAAAAACCTAGTCACCTCCCTCAGGGCTTGATGAACACACCAGGGGGCGGAGCCAGGTGGTTGGCCACGCCCACCAAGGAGTTCAGAGAGCCTGAGGCAGGAAAACAGAAGGGAGTTGAGTATCAGAGAGTGAGGAGTGAAGGAGACAGGTGTCAGGGTTGGAGCCCGGGCACCTTTGGCTAGGAGGCATATGGTGGCCTTAGCCTGCAGGAGCCAGGAAGACGGCTCAGTGGAACCGTGGTGGACCGGGACAGGGTAGTGGCCCGCCGGTACCGACTTGGGGAACCAACTCGGAAACCGGAGCACACAGGGGTACTCAGGGGTACTCAGACCCTGAAACGCGGTCCAGACTATAGGTCCTTTCCCACCCAAGTCCCGACTGAAGACAACAGCCCACCGAGGGGGATAGAAAGCCACCGCACAGGCAGAGAGATTCCATGGACCAGCGTCTGCGGGCTAAAGGGCTCTCCCGACATTCACACAGCCAGGGAGCGGACTCCTGTCGCTGAAGCGCAGGCAGCCCAAATACACTACACGGTGCAGGAGAAAGGCAAAGACCACCGAACCAGGTGGGGGACCAGACGCAGCCGGCTGCGGGCACTGACCACCATCAACTTTGTTTACCAAAGACTTGTGTGTGTCAAAAACAGTGAGTACAACAGTGCCACCCGGCCGCGCACCGCCCAGCTATCACCCCCAACGGGTCCCCGGGCCATCATCCCTGCCCACGGAGGGGTTAACATCTTGCTGCATAACCATCTCCCCCGGGTTCCCTGTAACTGTAGCGGTGGTGTCTACACCTTCACCACATCCTGTGGGTGGCGTCACGAACTCAAGCGTGGCTCCGGCTGTGCACCCACCTAACCCCCACCAAAAGCGCCAGCATCCCCTTTCAAAGCGAACTGACCCCGGGTCCGGAGGCGCTCGAGCCACCCACCAACGAGCCCGGATCCGAGCGGCTCGGCTGTAGCCCAGCGCGGGGCGGTACAGGAACATATGGGATTTGCATCCCCACCACATGTGATCATGTGGCGCCCCAGGACCTGGTCGCCACAACAGCATTGCCCCTCCAAAGGGTTAATGCTGAGCCTGGAGGTAATTGGGAGGTCTATTGGCCAGTAAGTTTAACATCCAACGCAGTTTCTCCCTCAGGCCAGCAGGGGGAGCTCTGAACCTGGAGTTCCAGGGAGCATTCCTTAAGCCTGACCTGGGGGAGGGGTTAGTAGTCAGTCTGTAGAGAGAAGTCAGAGCAAGCAGACGCAGAGTAGTGCTGTCCTGTGGAACTGGGGCCTAGAGCTGGAGCAGCTTGGCCCAGTGAAGCAGGAGGAGCAGAGAGGCACAGAAGAGACTCGGACATCGGAGTCTGTGGCCACCAGGGCCTAAAATACTCCCTGGTAGCCGAATCAGAAGGGCAGGAGAGCTGCAAGCACCTGGCCCATAAACAGCCCGAAGGTACAGCTGCATCAACAGGGCCCGGTGTGGACTCCAGCAGAGAAGCACCAGAGAGGGCCCACGCAGCCTACCACAGAGGGAAAGGGACGTACCACCGGTCCCAGCAGCAAGAGGGCCATTGCTAAATTCAGAGAGCAGGGTCCTATCACAGTAAGGAAAAGAACAGGAGTAAGCCTCATACTCATCTGGCCAAAACGACATCTCAGTTACTTCCAGGCCGGCCGGAGCCCTCTACCACCTGTAACGGTCTCCCAGGACTAACCGTTTGTGAAGTAAAAGAGGAGAAGGTAAAGAGACTGTTGTTTGTGCCTGTCTCTTTTGTTGCCTGTCGGCCCTGCACCGTGTTATCCACACAACACCATAGACTCTCACGAGCACCAACAGTGTCCCCGGGGCACCGCTCCACCTGTGGGGAGCAGTACCACCATTGTTGCCATATCATTACCCCGGAGGCCTCACACAGCAGCGGCAGCTTAATAGCCACAAACCACAGGTGGCGTCACGAAATAAAAACTTTAATTACTCCCAAGTCACCAGCCATTTTAACTGACACCCACCAGGGCCACGGAGTCGGGCCCCGCCACCACTGACGACCCCTGGACTAATCCGGCCCGGCACCGGGTGTCCCATAGCCCTAGGGTGGGCGAGTCAACTTTGGCGTCACAAACAGGATTTCGTGTCCGGTCCCACCGGGTACTGTGCGCCTGCAGAAACTGTGCTTAAAAGACTGTGTTACTGTTTGAAAACTGCCGCCGCCATTAGCCCCGCTGAGCGCAGGAAGAAGGGGGGCGTGCCCGAAAAAGAGCGCGAAGGGAGCGCGCCATCAGAGCCGAGCGCCGTTAACCCCGCGCTACCCAGAAGGGAATTTGAAAAGAAAGCGGAGCCTGGTAAGGTCCACTAAGGGGGAGGAAGATGTCCGACACCGAGGGAGAGCCGGTGGCTGTAGTAGTGCAAGACGCAGCAGCACCGGCCGATGTAATCCCAGTCGCCGTCGCCTCAGCCCCCGCGGTCGCGCCGGTAATGCCGATCACAATGCCGTACATCCCGGGAGCAGAATGGCTGCCGCAGTACTCCGGGGAGTCCCATACTCTGACCGACTTCAGAGAAAGTCTGCACGGCTTGTTCACAGTGTATCCGCTGACTGAGAGCCAGAAGGTGGGCATATTAATGGGGCAGCTAGCCGGCGTGGCCCAGCGTGAAGTGAAGTCCTGGCCTGATACAGATAAAGGGACAGCAGCCCAGATACTGGCCAAGCTAAAGAGTACTTTTGACACCCGCACCGCAGCAGAGATAAAGATGAGATTCTTTGGGTGCAAGCAGCGGGCCACAGACAGCATAAGGGACTATGCCTTAAACTTGCAGGAGGCCCTGAAAGCAATTAAACAGGTGGACCCAGAGAGTGTACGTGAAGAACACAAACTCCTAACTGAGCAGTTCATAGAGGGGCTCCTGTCAGATGCCCACAGGACACAGCTGCGTATCATGGTCCTGCAGAACCCTGCTTTGGACTTTGCAAAGTTTAAGGACCAGGCCATCCGGGTACTGAGGGAATCTACACCGAATGACCCAGTACCCCTCCGGCCTCTTGCTATCACGTACCCAGGGGTGGTGCCTGAAACACGAGCCGCTGCAGGGGCTGAGGCGCAGTCCCTGGATAAGGATCCCGCTGCAGAGCTCAGACAGCAGGTCCAGGAGCTGACCAAGACTGTAGCTGCCCTTGCCAAGACCGTGCAGTCTCTCCAAGTGACCCCATTGCCTGCAAGAATCGAGTTGGCCTCCAGCCCAGATGACGTCCCATGGATGCGGCAGAGGAGGATTCCGCCGACCCGAGGAAAAGACACAGACCGGTATGATTCAACGGGACAACCGATCTGCCGCCGCTGCAGCCAGGCGGGCCATATTGCAAGACACTGTCCTTTAAATGGGCCGAACCTGGGGCCAGGAGCCAACCCCCAGGTGTAAGGAAGCCCGGCTCAAACCCCAGTCGCAGCAAGTATGTGGGAGGACGCCCGGTCCTTCCTATTGTGCTGGATGGGATCCCTTTGAATGCCCTCCTGGATACGGGGTCCCAGGTAACAACCATCCCTTACAAACTGTACAAAAGATATTGGGCTGATTCAGACATTGACCATGGCCCAGATGATGATTTAACAATTGTGGCCAGTAATGGTCAGCCCTTACCTCAAATTGGGTACAAAGAAGTAACCATTAAAGTGAGGCGGGTAGAATTGCCATGTCAGGGGATGATAATTGTAGATATTTATCGCAAAGAATCTGACCCACTGCTAACCATTGGTACAAATGTGATGGAAAATTGTATTGCCGAAGTGATAATTTTGTTACAGCAGGTGTCTGAAACTGCCAGCTCCGGGCAGCAGCGTGCCCTACAGAGGGAGATCAGAGCCCTGATGAGGAGGCAGCAGGTAGAGCTGGCCGGAGGAGAAATTGGCAGTGTGAGGGTAAGTGACCCCCTCCCCATTGCAATACCCCCAAGAAGTGAAATGTTGATATGGTGTCGGGCAGCAATAGGCCTCAAGGGTCAGGCCTACCATGCCTTGGTAGAACCGGTGTATTCAGACAGTAGGCCTGGAGTCCTGATAGCCAGAGGGGTAGCAGACGTCCGCAAGGGAAGAGTGCCCGTCCATGTCCTGAATTGTGGGGAGGATGAAGCCAAATTGCCCCGGTACGCCACTGTAGCAAAACTGTACACTGTCAGTAACAATACCATCAAAGCAGTGGAACCCTTGATCCCGTCCGACCAGGCGGAAGACAATGGCTCCAAGGGGCAGCTGGAAGACTGGTGCCAAAAATTACATGTGGGCACCGACTCCACCCCCTCACACCAAAAGCATGGGGTTTACCGGGTGGTACAGGAGTACGAGCGGGTCTGCAGCAAACACCCCCTAGATTTTGGGCAGGTAAAAGGGGTTAAACATCAAATCCCCACGGGTGATCATCATCCCATTAAAGAGAGATACCGCCCTGTACCCCCAGCACAGTATCAGCGTGCCAAAGAAATGTTACGGGAAATGAAGGAGGCTGGGGTTATCAGAGATAGTTGTAGCCCCTGGGCAGCTCCACTAGTGCTCGTAAAGAAAAAAGATGGTACAATGAGAATGTGCGTAGATTACAGGCAAATTAACCGCATTACACATAAAGATGCTTATCCACTACCCAGAATAGAAGAGTCACTAACGGCCTTAAAGTCAGCTAACTATTTCTCCACCTTGGATCTCACCAGTGGGTATTGGCAGGTTCCCGTGGCAGAGGCGGACAAGGAGAAGACTGCATTCACGACACCAATGGGCCTCTGCGAGTTCAATTGTATGCCGTTCGGGCTCTGCAATGCCCCAGGGACATTTCAGAGATTGATGGAGTGCTGCTTGGGCCATCACAACTTTGAAACCGTGCTATTGTACCTGGATGACGTCATAGTCTACTCCAAGACCTACGAAGACCACCTGAGGCACTTAGCAGAAGTGTTTGAGTCCTTGTCGGAGTATGGCCTGAAGATAAAGCCGTCCAAATGTCACCTCTTGAAGCCAAAGGTACAGTACCTGGGTCATGTGGTCAGCACAGAAGGTGTGGCACCTGATCCGGAGAAAGTCACCGTAATCAAGGACTGGCCAAGACCCACCACGGTAAAGGAGGTGCGGCAGTTCCTTGGGCTGGTGGGCTACTACCGAAGGTTCATTGATGGTTTCACCAAGATAGCAGCGCCTCTTCAAGATCTCCTGGTGGGCCAGCCAAAGAAGGCTAAGAAGCAAAGCCCTCCATTTGAATGGAACAGCCAAATAGAAACATCTTTTGTCCGGCTGAAAGGGGCTCTCACAGGAGAAGAAATTCTGGCCTACCCTGACTACAGCCAGCCGTTTGTACTGTACACAGACGCCAGCAACGTGGGACTGGGAGCAGTTCTGTCCCAGGTGCAGGGAGGCAGAGAGAAGGTGATAGCTTACGCCAGTAGGAAGCTTCGTCCCACAGAAAGGAATCCAGAAAACTACAGTTCCTTCAAGCTGGAGTTCCTCGCTATTGTTTGGGCAGTGACTGAACGCTTCAAGCACTATCTGGCATCGGCCAAGTTCACCATCTTCATGGACAACAACCCGTTGACACATCTGGCAACAGCCAAGTTAGGTGCGTTGCAGCAGCGATGGATGGCCCGGCTGTCTAACTTTGACTTTACCATCAAGTACCGGGCTGGCAAGAAGAATAACAATGCTGATGCGCTGTCCAGAATGCCTCACTTACCCGAGTCTGGAAAAGACCTGGATGAACTCGAAGAGATAGAGTTACCGGCTTTCCATCACCAAGGTGTTTCCCAGTGTGAGCATGCTGTAGGAGTGAAGCGCTCGAGCCAGCACGAGGTCTCGGTCAACCCATTACTCCACCATAATTGGGAAGAGACACAGAACGGTGACCCGGCCATGCGATTGGTCAAAGAAAAGTTAGCACAAGCTGAGACCCATCTTGGTCCAGATGCTCCACAAGAAGCCCAGCAGCTGTGGAAGGAGAGGGGACGACTGTTCACCTACCAAGGCAAGCTCTGCAAGAGATATGTCAACTGGCGAACGAATGAACTCGTCTGGCAGATAGTGGTCCCACAGAGGGATGCTCCAATGGTCCTAGCAGCTTACCATGATAAAGCAGGACACTTCGGGTGGAAGAAGTTGGAGACCCTACTCCGCGATCGGTTCTACTGGGTGCACATGAGAAAGACAGTCGAGAAGTGGTGCCGAGACTGTGGTCCCTGTAACCTGAGGCGGAAGGATGATGCCAGCCAGAGGTCTCCCCTACAGCCAATTGTCACGAAGCAGCCCCTGGAGTTGGTGGCCCTGGACCACGTGAAGTTAACACCAAGCCGGTCAGGCTATGTGTATGTCGCGGGCGGGGAGGAGGGTGTCAGCACACTACGCTCACCCCTTCTGCTCGGGTCCGGCAGTTGCTGCTCAGTGGTGGCTCGAGCTGTAGGCCGGATCCCGGGGGTTCTCGAGCGGCACTCCTCGCCCGTGAGTGAAAGGGGGGTTGTTGGGTGTGGGGATTGTTTATTGTCCGTGACGCCACCCACGGTTGTGGTGATTTCACCTCCACTGCTCGGTGTGGGGATCCCGGGAGTGATGGTGGGGGAGCAGCTGGTTGTTGTGTTGCCCCTCCGTGGGTAGGGGTTGGTGGTCCCGGGGCCCGGTGATGAGGTGGGAGATGCAGGGCCTGGTGGGCGCAGGGACGCGGGGCAGCGCTGTGCCTTGCGGCACTGTGGTACTCACTCAGCCTGAGACGTCGACACAGTTTTTGGTAAACAAACGGCTGGTTGGACGGGTCCCTCGGACGGTTCACGGTGCTGCGGTTCCCTGCAGTTGGCGGTGATGGTCACTCTTCCCTGCACCTATGTTACATCTATTGGTAGCGATGGGTTCCCACCGGTTACCCGCTCCCCGACTACAATCTGGGCCGGAGGAGCTCCACACTTTGCCCGCAGGCGCTGGCCCTGGGGAAACTGGTGCCCTGGCGGTGGCGGTGTCTCCCCTGTAATGGTTGAGCTGTTGCCTTCAATCAGGACTTGCTTGTTGGGAGACAGTCGTCCCCTTCACTAACGGATTTGGCAATTTACGGCGACTGCAAGCCTTGCTGGGATCCGAAAGGCCCCTGCCCTGGTGCTGACTGCCCTTTGTATACTGCTCCAGACCCCCGGGCACACAGCCTCCGTGGCCCTTCCAGCAACCTCCAGACAGTCCCACTGCAGACCTTCACCGCCGTCTGCTGACCTTGCTGACTCCGTCTGGGCACACAGCCACAGACTAACTTCAGGCTTTCTGTCACTTCCACTGTTGTTTCACTTCACTCTAGCTCCCTCCTGAGCTACACTCTGTTGTTACTCCTTTCACTTCCTCCTCCTAAACTGAACTGCACTCTAGCCCTGCCTGGGCTAATCTTCTCCTTCCACTTCCTCCTCCAAACTCTATCTGCCTGGTTCTTCCTGCCTCCAGGGCTGTGTACTCCTTGGTGGGCGGACACCAACCGCCTGGCTCCACCCCCTGGTGTGAACACCAGCCCCTGGAGGAAGGCAACAAGGATTTGTAGGTTAGCTGGTGTACCTGCAGGGAATGTGGGGTGTGTGTGGTGTTGTGACCTGTGACCCCTGGCTTGCCCAGGGTGTCACATGTACGCCCTCACCATTGTGGACCATTACTCTCGTTTCCTGGTAGTAGTGCCGGTGAAAGACCAGACAGCCAGAACAGCAGCTAGAGCGTTTTAGGCATACTTTTGTCGACCTCACGGTTACCCTGAAAGGGTACTGACTGATCAAGGTCCTGCATTCGAGGCAGAAGTGTTCCAAGAGTTCTGTAACATGTACGGCTGTAAGAAAATCAGAATCACACCGTACCACCCCCAAACCAATGGATTGTGCGAGAAGATGAACCATGTGGTTATTGATATGCTCAAGACTCTACCTCTGGAAGAAAGAAACCAATGGCCAGAGAAGTTACCAGATCTGGTAGACCTGTATAACCATATCCCAGTAAACTCGACCAACTGCAGCCCTGCTTACTTGATGCGAGCAAGACCTAGCAAGTTACCTGTAGACTTTGAGATGGGAACTGTGTCACCTGAAGCGGTTCAAGAGATAGAAGATTGGGATACAGAGCGACAACAGCAGTACCGCAAAGTCCAGGAATGCGTAGAAAAGAGCCTGTCCCAAGCAAGAACGAGACAAGAGCAGAACTACAATCAAACAGCCCCAGCAACTCCCTTAGCACCTGGAGAGCAGGTCCTCAAGAAAAAGCGGAGGGCGCATAAATTAGATGATCAGTGGGAGAATGAACCCTACACCATTATTCCCTCCAACTCTAACAATAGTAAGGTATGCCTCATAAGCAAAGATGAAGGCAAGACCTATCAAGCAGTTTCTAGAGACCGCCTGAAAGCGTGCCCTGAGCGGTGCAAAATCCAAAAAGGAGTGGAAGAAATTCAAGAAAAAGAGGAAGAGATGATACAAACAATCCTTGGCAAATTCCCCAAAACTTGGACCCGAATAAACAATGCCATAGTGGTACCAGTCTTGACGTTCCCGCAGTTGGTCGAGCCAGAGACAGAAGAGGTTCCAGATCCATCTAAGGAACCGTCTGCTCCAACACAAGATGACACGCCAGCAGTGGAACAGGAGAATCAACCCCCTGTCAGTGGTGAACCTGTCGTACCCTTGGCGACTCTCAGACCACATAGGCAATCATCACGCATACCTATCAGGGTTAGGCCTACCCGTAGTGCTGAGGTAGCAGACGCTCCAAATAGTCAGGGACAAACACCAGAGTTACACAGGTCCCAACGCAGCACTCGGGGACAGCCCCCTCCAAGGTATAGAGAGTAAAAAGAAAGAGTACCTATTAGAATGTAAATAGTTATTTAACATGTCTGTAATGTTGTGTATAAAATGTTTTTTTTTATGATTGAGTAAATCGACAATTGGGCCACTGGACTATGGGTGGCCAACACTCTAATTGTACATAGTTAGCACCAGGGTGCTCAACACCCCTGAAGAAAAACCCGTCCGGCGTGCGTAGAGTGGGGTCATCAATGCTCTGACGCACGTCCAGAGCCTACGTTGGGGGTTTTATCGCGGCGGGTCCCCCATGGAGCAGTGTAATGGACACCCGGCAGGGAGCCACACTGGACTCTTATAGTTGTTTAAGGTTGTAACATGTTATGTCTTGTTTTGTTTTCTTCTCCTTACTTTCCACTCCGTTGCTCTCTCTTTAGCTGTGTGTGGATTTCGGGCAGCACTACCAGGTGACCGTTCTCCCCCGTTGGTAGTCACTGCGCGGACGCTGTTAGACTGCAACAGCTCCAGGGTCTGCTCCTCACGTCTGCTTTCCCTGAGCTGCACACTAAACTGACTCACTGTTCCCTCCTCTCCTGTTCATGCCTACGTCACCTAGCAACCAGGCTCTCTACCACACCCCTTGAGTGGAGATGGAGGCTTTGCACCGGCTTCGCCCCCCCTGGGATCCCCAGGGGTCCTCCCAAAGGTACATGTGTGAGACCTGATCACTATGCGCCTGTGTAGTCACACCTCGGTCAGCCTTCTGGATTACCTGTGTTGCACTGTCCCCAGCATGGGTGCAGTACTCAGTGGTGCCTGACCAGGTCAGGGGCGCCACATTCCCCCTTAGTCATCACCAGCACGTCCTCGGGCTGCAAGACAACATTTTAAAATGCGTAAAACAGTAAAACATGGTAAAACATTTTAAAACCACCAGGTACCATACATCACCACCCTCCACCCACAAGTCCGTTAACCCACCCTAAACCCTCTCACGTTGGCCGCGCCTTCAGCCACTTCTGGCAGGATGTAGAGGCGGCTTTCATGGTCTGGTGGTTTCAGGGTATACCTGGCCTGGTGGAGCCGCGCCTTCAGCCTCTTCTGGCAGGATGTAGAGGCGGCCTCCACAGTTGGTGCTGACCAGGTACCCTCTTTGTGGTGGAGAGCCAGGCCCCATAAACAGGCGTGCTCCCTGGTTGCAGGTGAGCCAGGCCCCATAAACAGGCGTGCTCCCTGGTTGCAGGCGAGCCAGGCCCCTAAACAGGCTGGCTCTGGTGGTGGTACCTCTGGGGTAACTATTTACACTGCGAGAGTTTGTGGCTATAGCCAGTTCATAGCCTTAAGGTTCATGGGTTTCTCACACTAGTTCATGTGGGCACATTTCTTGAACATTAATGTTGCAAACTTTTCAAAACTGGTAACTTCTGTACTTCACTTTACTTTACTTTACACAGATTCCTCCTTACCAGGGCTTGGGCCTGTAGGGCTGCGGCACCTGTTGCTTTCTCCATCTCTGTCATCATCTGTAGTGGTCTCATCAATGGGTTCTTTATCTTTTCTTTCCTCTTCTTCTTTGTTTCTGTAGGGATTTCTGGGACATGGTGTAACATCTAGTGCGTACCATCCTCTTTCTCCTTGATGCTTGGTAAACTCCACTGAATCTCCCATCTGCAAGTTTCTTCCTGGATGTCCTCTAGGCAAATGGGCTCTAACATCCCTTCTGTTCACAAAGATGCCTTCTTTCATACCAGGTGCAACTATAAAGCCATATCCTGATTTCAAACTAAATTCTTCTACAATTCCATGACAAAGTGGGCCTCTGACCTGGGATTTAGCTCTCCTTAAAGACCGTTTCTCTTCCAAGTCTCTGGCTGTTACTTCTTCCTTCTTATCTGGAGATTGCTGTGCAGGTGGATCCCTTGTCCTGCTGCGGCGCCGTGTCCGGCGGGCTGGATTCTGCTGGGTTGCTACTTCACTGCTTGCAGACTCCCAGGTGATGTACCTGGACAGATCTTCCTCAGCGGAGGGTGTCGGGCTCTCTTCATCCCAGCGGGAATATGGCAACATCTCCAGCTCTGGGCATGGATCCACTGCTGATGGCTCCGGGGTCAGCTCCTCAGCCTTCTGTCCTCCCCTCCCCCTTAGTTCTTCTGAGCACTCCTGTTGTGGCAGCGCTGGGGATGGGTGTTCATCAGCTGGCCAGGGCGGTGGACTTTTTGGCGTGGATATTGCAGGAGTCTTCCTGTGGGTATGCGGAGGGAGCAGATACCGGTCCACCATCTCCTGTGGGAACTGGGCCTCTAGATCAGCCTTCAGCTTCCAGTATTCGGGGTCCTCTCCCAGCAGGGACTTCCTAGCAGGGACTTCCTTGGACTGGGGAGCGGTGTCTGCTCTGGCCTTGCAGGCCGGGGTAAATGATTGTACAGTCTTGTCTTTGTGGGCCGTGCCCTGCATGGCGGCGGCCTGGTCTTGGCGGGCCGCACCTGGCATGGCGGCGGCCTGGATCAGCGTCGCTGTTGCAGTCTCAATCAGGGTCGCAGCTGGAGTCTTAGCGGACATCGCTACTGTGGCCGGTTCTTGGCGAGCTGAGCTGGGCGTCGCTGCAGCGATCTGGGCTTGGCGGGCCGCACCTGGCGTGGCTGCGGCCTGGTTCAGCACCTCACTTGCGGCGCGGACGAGCGTCGCTGCTGCGGTGGGGTCTTGGCGGGCCGGGCCTAGCATGGCGGCGGCCTGGGTCAGCGTCACACCTGCGGCGTGGAGGAGGGTCGCGGCGGCAGCCGGATCCTTGCGGGCCGGGCAGGGCATCGCTGCGGCGGCCTGGGCTTGGCGGGCCGCACCTGGCGTGGCTGCGGCCTGGTTCAGCGTCGCCGCGCCGGGCGCCTCTTCAGGGACCGCGGGCGTGGAAGCAGGGGTCGGGGCACTCGCGCTGGCAAGGGCAACACTGGACTCACCCATCGGTGGCACCATCGGGGTCTGAGCCGTCGCCGCTCGGTCTGGCGCTCGTCGTGCGGTTCCCCTCTCATAGGCCTGAACCGCTGCAGCCATCTCCAGAAGCTCCGCACGTCCCTCTCTGATCTGTTGCACGATTCTCGCCTCCAGCCGGTCACTGAACTGGGCAAGCTCCCGGGCCCACCAGGCAGCGGAACCCGGCTCTGAGTTTTTGTCTTCAGACGCCATCTTCACCGCGTCGTCGCTGCTCTCCAGGTCTTCTCTCAGCAGCAGACTTCTGACTTCTTCTTGCAGCCGAAGTGCCAATTCCTTCACTTCCTGCAACTCCTCTCCCAGCAGCAGGCTTATGGCTCCCTTTCTGTCCCGACGTCTCTGTACGCCTCCGCTCCCATCACTTGCGAGGTCAGGACTCTGCAGGGGATCTCTGGGTAGCCACACCTCTTCGTGGGCGGTAACTTCTCCCAGCGCGGGCTGCTGTTGTTTTTCAGCGCGCTTTTCATGGTGGCAATATGGCGGCGCTTCAAATTTTCCAAGCGGACCGCCCAGGCACATGGTCACCTGTCTGAACAGGTCTAGTCCTTATCCTGTTCGTGACGCCAGATGTGAAGCCCCACAAGTGCTGTGTCGGTGCATTACCTTCAGGGACTCCACGCAGCTGGATCTTGTCACAGGTAGGAGATCTTCTATTTAGGATTGTCGTGACGCCACTCTCAGAATTGCGGTCAGTGGGGACCGCCACTGCAGATTAAGGGATGCCTGGGGCTGATGGTGGGTGCAGTCAGTTGTAATAGCCTCCTGAGAGTGAGGCAAGCCCCAGGGCCCTGTGTAAGTGTGTGGAACCACAAGGCGCAGAATAACTCAACACAAGCAGAATGTCTTTCAGGGGTTTTACTCACTGTTGATGGCAGGGTGAGTAACCCGGGCGTAGCTGGGATGAACCAGGCTGGAACCAGGTATCCTTCAGGCTGACTTGTGAGGGTGGCTACCGACTCGCCTTCCTTAGCCCTTCTGTGGTTTGTGGTAACCCCGACTTTTAGTCCCTATGGGGGTCACCCAGGGAAGTAGCTGCTCCCCTCGTTGTTGGCCCGTTTGCTTGTAGCCTGGACCAGGACACTCCGGCAGCTTGCCTCCTGTGAACTATGGGCCCCAACTGTGGCTACGTGGCTGCGGACTCTGTGGTGTTGTCTTGGGGGTTTGAAGTGCCCCCTCAAGCAGGTTTGGCAAGGAAAGGTGAATCTATCCCTGCACTGGGACCTGCTACCCGTTTGGGCCTGGTAACTCCCTGGCAGTCTCCTTACTTTCCACTCCGTTGCTCTCTCTTTAGCTGTGTGTGGATTTCGGGCAGCACTACCAGGTGACCGTTCTCCCCCGTCGGTAGTCACTGCGCGGACGCTGTTAGACTGCAACAGCTCCCGGGTCTGCTCCTCACGTCTGCTTTCCCTGAGCTGCACACTAAACTGACTCACTGTTCCCTCCTCTCCTGTTCTTGCCTACGTCACCTAGCAACCAGGCTCTCTACCACACCCCTTGAGTGGAGATGGAGGCTTTGCACCGGCTTTGCCCCCTCCTGGGATCCCCAGGGGTCCTCCCAAAGGTACATGTGTGAGACCTGATCACTATGCGCCTGTGTAGTCACACCTCGGTCAGCCTTCTGGATTACCTGTGTTGCACTGTCCCCAGCATGGGTGCAGTACTCAGTGGTGCCTGACCAGGTCAGGGGCGCCACAGTGTCAGAATCTGCAATCTGAACAGAGACCGATGCCGCCATGACAGTCGGCAAAGTTTGTGCAAAACTCATTTCTAATAACAAGTGTAAAATTTCCCTACAGCGTCTCCAGAGGGGAAATTAAGTATTGCATGGTACTAGAGATAAAGATGCCCCTGATTGCGTTTGGTGCTGGAATTAGGACCAAAGGTTGATATTATAGTCCTTCAAACTAAATTGAGAGTAACCTGTATACATACCCGATATGTCTTGTCTTTTGTCACGGCTCCGGTGAAGAAGTAAATTGTCCATTCTTCTGGAAGCCCCCATTATTTTATATGTAGATGTTAGGTCCTGGTGGTGGAAACACTGGACCGTACACTGGACTACCCCAGTGAGGCAACCAGACCGGTCACCCCGCCAGAAGGCCCTGATGCACGGCAGCCGAAGCACTACTGGTAGCAAGATAGTCCGTTCAGGGAACTGGGAAGTAGATGTCTCTGGGGTCACAGAGTTCCTGAAAGTAGTCTGGGTGACGAGACTCAGGTTCAGATGCCGGGCTGTGACGTCAGGCGGAATCCGGAGCCAGCTGAGCGAGAGGACAGGTCACCAAACGGAACCGGGGATCGGAGACAGGTGGGACTGAGGAGGTGGTGGAATCCTCAGATGACCGTCACCGAAAGGAGTCCTGGGACAGCCGTGGACAGGACCGATTGGCGTAGCAGGACAGGCTCTGTGAGATAGACAAGGTTAATACCGGACAAGGCAAAAGGGGGACCTGAACTCCTAGCTTACTAAACACGTAGAACAGGCCCCGCCCACCTGGAAGGAAGATCCTCTTATACCCAGTACCTGCATAGGCAATATCCTGTTTCTGGATGCTGGCCCTTTAAGAGAAGGTCAATGACCGCGCACTCGCCCTAATGCACATGCGCGAGGCCCGAGTGCCGGCGGCCAGAGTGGGGAGCGGTGCAAAGGAAGCAGGAGTGCCCGGCAGAGAGTCTTGCGTCGCAGAGGAGCGCCTGGAGCGAGGAACAGGACGCATGGAGGACGCAGGAGAGTGAGAGGGCGCAGGGTGAGCGTGGAGAGGAGGGCCGGAGCGGTGAGGAAGGAGCGCCGTCGGGGACCGAGGAGCGTGACAGTAGAATGTAGAAGTTGCAACAAAAGATGACCAAAAACCCATTATAAGAGTCACTTCAGGAAAAAGACAACTTGAAAGTCGTCCTGAAAGTAAGGACATATTTGAACAATGTCAGTGTGTGAACAGGCATATATATCAGTCCCTGTGCCCTACAGGTCTGTAGAACTAAGTCCTGTCCGATGGGGTCCTGTCTCATCTGTGAATCTGTGAGAGACAACCTCTGTGTGCCTTTGTGTACAGTTAAGGCCACTTTACACGCCACGATTTATCTGACGATATGTCGTCGGGGTCACGGTTTTCGTGACGCACTTCTGTCATTGTTGCGTGTGACTCCGAACGATCGCAAATAGGGTGAAAATCGTTGATCGTTGACACGTCGTTCAGTTTCAAAATATTGTTCGTCGTTTGGAACGCAGAAGACATATTGCTACGTTTGACACCTGCCAACGACAAACAACATCCACACGACCGCCTTGGTCAAACAATATATCGCTGAACGATGTAACGTCGTTTGTGAGATGTGTACGTGTGACCGCTACAAAACGACCTATGACCGATCTCGGCAAATCGTAACAACGATCAGGGCATGTCACATCGCTAATGAGATCGCTAGCGATGTCGCTGCGTGTAAAGCGGCCTTTAGAGGCATAATATACACAATATATTTCTATGGCCACTCTTTCTGACATCTGTGTGACATGGATCCTAAATCCAGCCAATGTCAAGTTACTTAATAACAAACATTTTTACAATTAATTTTAGAATTAGTTGGAGATCCTATTGTTAGGTTCTCCTGGTGAAGTGGAACCTCCAAGGTCTGGGTAGGCACATGGGCCACCGGCATCGGTGCAGCACACAGGTAACAAGGGAAAAAGGTAGCCGAGGTACTGGAGACTGCAGGCAGACAGGAGACCGGTAGCAGTGGTATTGGAAGTCACAGGTAGACAGGAGACTGGTAATATATTGTAGGTTCTAGAAGCCACAGGGGATTGGGAGACTAGTAGCAGAGGTACTGAAATCTGCAGGTAGACAGGAGACCGGTAGCAGTGGTATTGGAAGTCACAGGTAGACAGGAGACTGGTAATATTGGTTCTAGAAGCCACAGGGGAATGGTAGACTAGTAGCAGAGGTACTGGAATCTGTAGGTAGACAGGAGACCGGTAGCAGTGGTATTGGAAGTCACAGGTAGACAGGAGACTGGTAATAGAGGTTCTAGAAGCCACAGGGGAATGGGAGACTAGTAGCAGGGGTACTGGAATCTGCAGGTAGACAGGACACCAGTAGCAGAGGTATTGGAAGCTGCAGGCAGGCCAGAGACCAGTACCAGAGATATTGGAAGCCACAGGTAGACAGGAGACTGGTAGCAAAGGAACTAGAAGCCACAGGCAGGAGACCAGTAGCAGTGGTATTGGAAAGCACAGGTAGATAGGAGACTGGTAGCAAAGGAACTAGAAGCCACAGGCAGGAGACCAGTAGCAGTGGTATTGGAAACCACAGGTAGATAGGGGACTGGTAGTAGAGGTACTGGAAGCCACAGGGAAATGGGATACCAGTAGCAGAGGTACTGGAAGCCACAGGTAGACAGGAGACTGGTAGTAGAGGTTCTGGAAGCCACAGGTGAATGGTAGACCAATGGCAGAGATACTGGAAGCCACAGACAAACAGGAGACCGATAGCAGTGATATTGGAAGTCACAGGCAGGCAGGAGACTGGTAGCAGAGGTGTGTCGCCCGGAGACCAGGGGGTACTCAGATCCGGGCCACGGGGTCACTCCTGTGGGTATCACGGTAGCGTGACCCGGTCTGTGATCCCAGGCTCCACAGTAAAAGGGGATTTGGTAAGGGAGATTGTCCGTGACGCCACCCACGGTTGTGGTGATTGTGGACACCACCGCTGCTCTTTATGGGGATCCCAGGAGCGGTGACAGGGAGCAGCTTGGTTGTTATTTCTCCCCTCCGTGGGTAGGGGGTAGTTGTCCCGGGGCCCAGTGATGGGGATAAGCAGGGAGCAGGGCGCAGTGCTGCGGTGCGGTGCCCGAGGGCACGGGCGTACTCACAAGTATTGCACACAGAGTCACTGGTAAACTAGGAATTGCCGGTGTCCGCAGCCTTCGGTACGGGGTGTTAGTGTCCCACACACGGTGCAGCAGCTCCTGTTCTTTCCCTGCAGCCAGGTGCCTTTCTCTCCACTCTCTTCCTCTTTCTCCTCAGCCGGGAACGGGGAATCCACTCCCCTGCAGTGATCCGGGTCACCCTAGGTACCGTCGGGCCACCACCCTGCTCCGGCTACCTCTGGCCCCTTCCTCACTGCAGCCTGTCCCGGCCCTTTCGGAGCACGCTTCACTATCAGCCTGGGACCTACAACTCCAGGCTCCTCTCCTGTCTGTCTCTCCAAACACTCTGCTCCAGCCCCTCCCCTCTGCTTTGCTTTTCTCTTACCCTGGGGGATGTGGTTTGACCTGCTGCACCGGTGTGAGATCAGATTACCAAGGAGGATTAACTCTTTCTGTGACAACCTGGCTTTGCCAGGGCGTCACACAGGTACTGGAAGCCACAGGCAGGAGACCAGTAGTAGTGGTATTGGAAGCCACAGAGAAACGGGATACCGGTATCAGAGGTACTGGAAGCCACATGCAGGCAGGAGACTGGTAGTAGAGGTACTGGAAGCCGCAGGCAGACAGGAGAATGGTAACAAAGGTAGGAAGCCACAGGCAGACAGGACTCAGAGACACTAAAAGTCTTAAAACTAAGACGCAGATGTGTGTCTTTGTGAACCTTATAAAGGCAAAGGCACAACAGAGTCCAGCAGACCAGTGTGAGGAGGGCAAAGCCCGGACCCGGGACATGTGTAACACCTATGATGGAAAGGACATCAGGACCCTGAGGACATTTTCTGCCATATTTGTTGAACCCCTAAAGAGATTATAGTAAAAATGTCTTTATATGGAAAACCACCAAAATGTAGGAATTGGTTTTTTTTGCCTTTCTAAGAATCGAAGAATAAACAATCGTGTTGAAATCTCTTAGTCAGAGTCTCCCCCTCGTCCAAACCTATTTTTGGCTTATTTCTTTTTAATGATAGGCAATTAGCCGGTAACTCTATATTCTGATCTGCATTCTTTTCTGGGTCAACGAACCAAACATTGTCTCCATTTGGTTCAAGGTTGTCCAGCAATTATAGACACAAAGACACCATATTAGCTTCTAGGGCTTCTAGCCGAGATTTAACGAGGACAAACTAGAAGAATGTATTTTGGTTTTATGTGGTTTGGCTCTAGGAGGTCCCGAAAAGAGGAGGTTCTCGTGTTCTCCGGGGCAAGTCGCAAATCCAAGGTCTGAACAGCATTGAAAAGGGTTTATGACTAAAGGTTTGTGGTGGAGGCAATGACCTTAAAAATTGGGGATCAAATCTCTAGGATTTCTATAATCTTTTAGTCTTGTTGGGATATTCGGCGTTTGGGCGCCTCTTGAATAACAACTTATAATATGGCTTGACTTGAGGGTGCCCGCAGTTGTTCATAGAAGCCAAATCTACGGAGAAGCCTGGTCTACACAAGCAAAAAGACATGATCCAGAAGACAAGGCCCAGTGACATAGTAATCTAGCACCATTTTATGGAATATAAGGGTTAATTGAAGAGCAACCATGAATTTGGGACTGTCATCAACTAGTCACCTTGGCAATCTTGATGAGCGACCATGAATTGGTCATCTCTCTAGTGGACCAATCTGTCCACTCCTTGCACATATGGACCATAGAGTTGAATGAGTACTATATAATGCATTAGTTCACCTGAGGTAGAGATAATAGGGGTGATGAGGTAAGAAGAGGCTGCTCACACTGCTGCCCACCCTGTTAAACTGATTAATAATGGAGATATCTGGGGTTCTGATAAGAAGTAATTCATGCTGAGATCCACCATGTCTATTTGATCTAATACTGGAGATATCAGGGGTGTTGAGGTAAGAAGAGGCTGCTCACACTGCTTCCGACCCTGTTAAACTGATTAATAATGGAGATACCTTGGGTTCTGAGATAAGAAGAAGTAGGTCATACTGAGATCCACCATGTCTATTTGATATAATACTGGAGATACCAGGGGTGCTGCGGTAAGAAGAGGCTGCTCACACTGCTGCCCACCCTGTTCTATTTGATATAATGCTGGAGATACTTGGGGTGCTGAGGTAAGAAGAGGCTGCTCACACTGCTGCCCACCCTGTTAAACTGATTAATAGTGGAGATATCTGGGGTTCTGAGATAAGAAGTAGGTCATATTGAGATCCACCATGTCAATATGATCTAATAGTGGAGATACCAGGGGTGCTGAGGTAAGAGGAAGCTGTTCACACTGCTGTCCACTCTGTTAAACTGATTAATAATGGAGATACCTGGGGTTCTGAGCTAAGAAGAAGTAGGTGATACTGAGATCCACCATGTCAATTTGATCGAATACTGGAGATACCAGAGGTGCTGAGGTAAGAAGAAGCTGCTCACACTGCTCTCCACCATGTTAAACTGTTTAATAGTGGAGATACCTGGGGTTCTGAGATAAGAAGTAGGTCTTACTAAGAGCCACCATGTCTATTTGATCTAATACTGGAGATACTAGGGGTGCTGAGGTAAGAAGAGGCTGCTCACACTGCTGTCCACTCTGTTAAACTGATTAATAATGGAGATACCTGGGGTTCTGAGATAAGAAGAAGTAGGTCATACTGAGATCCATCATCTCTATTTGATGTAATACTAGAGATACCAGGGGTGCTGAGGTAAGAAATGCTTCCCAGACTGTTCTCCACCCTGTCTAACTGTCATGCTCCCCAGCTCCCGTGCCACGCTTCCCAGCTCCCGTGCCACGCTCCCCAGCTCCCGTGCCACGCTCCCCGGCTCCCGTGCCACGCTCCCCGGCTCCCGTGCCACGCTCCCCGGTCCTCCGCTCCACAGCCTCCTTGCCTCCTCTCCCTCACTTGCATCCTCCAGGCGTCCTGGTCCCCGCTCCCGGCACCCTTCCGCGACTCTGAGCCCTCTGCCGGGCACTCCTGCTTCTTGTGCACCGCTTCCTGCCCTGGCTTCTGGCACCCGGGCCTTGCGCATGCACGTTAGGGCGCGCGCGCGGTCATTGACCCTTTCTTAAAGGGCCAGCGTCCACTGACAGGATATTACACACACAGGTACAGGGTATAAAGGGGTTTCCTTTCCAAGTTGGCGGGGCCTGTTCTTCGTGTTTAGTAAGCTAGGAGTCAGGTCCCCCTGTGCCTTGTCCCGTACTGACTTATCTGTCTTGTAGAGCCGCTCCTGCCTCGCCAACCGGTGCTGACGGTTCCAGAACTCCGGACGGTGACTGCCCGCCATCTCATCAGTCCCTACCATCTCCGATCCCTGGATCCGTGTGGTGACCGACCTCCTCGCTCAGCTGGTTCCGGATTCTGCCTGACATCATCCCAGCCTCCGAACCTGAGCCTCGTCACCCGGACTACCTTCAGAGACTCTGTTGTCCCAGGGACTTCTTCACTCCGGTCCTCTGAACGGACTGTCCTGCTACCCGTAGTGCTCCGGCTACCGGGCACCTTGCCCTCGGTGGGGTGCTCAGTCCAGTGGATCCACCTCCTGGGCCTACCCGTCCTCCTGGTCCTAACACTATCTGATCTAATACTAGAGATACCTGTGGTGCTCAGGTAAACAAAGACTGTTCATACTGCTGTTCATCCTGTCCAACTGATTTAATACTAGGTATACATAGGATGCTGAGGAAAGAAGAGACTGCTTACACTCATGTACATCCTGTTTTCTGATCTAATACTTGAGATACCAGGGGTGCTGAGGTAAGAAGAGGCTGCTCACATTGTTATCCAGCCTTTCTGATCTAATACTGGAAATAACAGGTGTGCTGAGGTAAGAAGATGCTGCTTACACTGATGTTTACCCTGTCTATCTGATGTAATACTGGAGATACAGAAGTGCTGGAGTAAAAAGAGGCTGGTCACACTGCTGTACACCCTTTCTATCTTCTCTAATAGTGGCGTTACCAGGGATGCTAATTTAAGAAGAGGCTGCTCACGCTGCTGTTCATCCTGTTTTCTGATCAAATATTGGAGATAACAGGGGTGCTGATGTAAGAAGAAGCTGCTCACATTGCTGTCCAGCATATCTGATCTAATGCTGGGGATAACAGGTATGCTAAGGTAAGAAGATGCTGCTCACATTGCTGTCCATCTTGTCTAGCTGATTTAGTACTGGAAATTCCAGGGGTGATGAAAGAAGAGGCTGCTCACCCAGCTGTCCATCCTGTCTGTCTAATCTAATAGAGAAGATACCTAGTGTGCTGAGGTATGAAGAGCCTGCTCACACTACCATCCTGTCTATCTCATCTAATACTAGCCGTACCAGGGTGCTGACTTAAGAAGAGGCTGCTTAAACTGCTGTTAACCCTGTTCATCTGATCTCATATTGGTGGTAGAAGGGGTAATAAGGTAAGAAGAGGCTGCTACCATTACTGTACTGTCCACCCTGTTTATCTGATCAAGTGCTGGAAATACCAGGGTTGCTGAAGTAAGGAAAGGTCGCTCACACTCCTGTCCACCCTATCTAATCTAATACTGGAGATACCAGGGGTGCTGAGGTAAGAAGAGGCTACTCACACTTCTGTCCAGCTTGTCTATCTGATTTAATACTAGCTGTACCACTGTGCTGAGGTAACAAGAGGCTGCTCACACTGCTAATTACCCTATCTGATCTAATACTGGAGATACCAGGGGTTATGAGGGAAGAAGAGGCTGGTCACACTGCTGCCCACCCTGTGTATCTGATCTAATACTAGCTGTACCAGGGTGCTGAGGTAACAGGAGGCTGCTCACACTGCTATTTACCCTGTTTATCTGATCTAATACTGGAGATACCAGGGGTTATGAGGGAAGAAGAGGCTGCTCACACTGCTGTCCATCCTGTCTATCTGATCTAATACTAGCCATACCAGGGGTGTTGAGGTATGAAGAGGCCTCCCTCACTGCTGTCCACCCTGTTTATTTTATGTAATACTGTAGATACCTTGGGTCATTAAGACAAGGCTGATTACACTGATTGATGCAGCCAAGCGTTGATGCCACATCGAGAGCACAGAATCCAGTCTGTGAGTTTAGCGGCACTGTTTTCAGTGCTGTAGATATGATGTCAGCACTGCAGCCAATAACAGACATTTGGAGCAGCAGCAGTGGAGACTCAGCGCTGGACCTGGGGAGGGTTAGTAAAGCACAAATTGTGATTTTAAACAAACTGCAGCTGGGTGAATGATTTTTGCATACTGCATTAAAGACTAGGTTAAGGCGGGGTAAGACCTAATGCATAAACTGGCAGTGATGACATCCTGTGGATATTGAGGCAAAATAACCTCCATGAGAGGCCCGTGCCTCCCTTTCCACACTCTGCCTGCTAACTTCTCTGAGGTCTGTGATCAGCAAAGGGAGACGCGAGGATTGACCCACAGTCTTAGGCAGGCTAGCAACAGTTAACCTGTGCTGGGCTGCTTGTTAGTCTCTTTGATCACATGCTGTGGGTGAGCCAATGACATTCACTCCCCTCCTATTTATGCTTGCTGGCCTGGTTCATTAATGCCAGCTATAGTTTTTCTATACTAGTCTGGAGAGGTGTTGTGATCCAGACTTACTGGAGGTTGTTGTGCATTAGTGCTGTGGTGTTAACCATTGTTGTCATTTTGTTCCTACCATCCTGCTCTTGCTTTTCTCCTTAGTCTTTTCCTGTTTGTTCCTGTGATTGTGCAGTGCGTCTGAGTTTTGTTTTCCCCTATCTGTCTTAATCTGTATAACCATCACACTCCTGCTCCTTTTTTCCCTGAGTGGGTGGCGGTAAGAAATTAGATCTGGTCAGAAGAATAGTCAGGCATGGGACTCAGGCATCTCCATCATTAGGGGTAACCCTGAAGTTAGGGATAGCAGATCTGGTCAGGAAATTAGCCGGGCATGGCACTCAGGCATCCCCAACATTAGGGGTAACCCTGAAGTTAGGGATAGCAGATCTGGTAAGGATATTAGCCAGACATGGAACTAAGGCATCTCTATCATTAGGGGCAATCCTGAAGTTAGGGATAGCAGATCTGGTCAGGAGATTAGCCAGGCATGGAACTCAGGCATCTCCATCATTAGGGGTAACCCTGAAGTTAGGGATCGCAGGTTCCTACTTGCCCATACACAGGAGGTTTTTAACCCAGAGAGAGGCTTCAGCATAGTGCATGTACCCAGTTACGAGATATGCCGTGAATTGGCAACTGGGCAGATATACAAATGGCCATTTATATATGCTAAATATATCATTTTTCTTAGATTTTCCTTAGCAGTAATGCAGTTTCATGTTCACACATTCATGGTTTCCATACTTTAGCATTATCAGAGTGCAAACTGTCTTTTTTTGTATTTTATGTCTGTTCAGTTATGCACCTGTTCACACCTCAGTTTGGTGAGTGCAGTCAGTCTTTTTGTCTAGGTATGGAACTCAGGCATCTCCATCATTAGGGGTAACCCTGAAGTTAGGGATAGCAGATCTGGTCAGGAGATTAGCCGGGCACGGGACTCAGGCATCTCTAATATTAGGGGTAACCCTGAAGTTAGGGATAGCAGATCTGGTCAGGAGATTAGTTAGGCATGGGACCCAGGCATCTCCAACATTAGGGATAACCCTGAAGTTAGGGATAGCAGATCTGGTCAGAAGATTAGCCGGGCACGGGACTCAGGCATCTCCAATATTAGGGGTAACCCTGAAGTTAGGGATAGCAGATCTGGTCAGGAGATTAGCCGGGCATGGGACTCAGGCATCTCTAATATTAGGGGTAACCCTGAAGTTAGGGATAGCAGATCTGGTCAGGAGATTAGCGAGGCACGGGACCCAGGCATCCCCAACATTAGGGGTAACCCTGAAGTTAGCAACAGCCTAGGGTCCTCTAGTGTGAGGGACAACATTAAAGTCCCCTGTCCCTTGCTAGCCTGTGACGTTGGCCAGAAAATGGACATGGTTGTGGAAAAAATGTAGCATACACAGTTTGGATATTCCTACACCTACATCTCAAAAAGTTGGCAATTGCTAACTATGAACAAACCATCAGTGACCACAAGTAGGCATTTTTTAATGTGCTAGTGGTTAGAGTGGGCCCTAAATCCAGTGCAGGAAACATTGTGCGTTACGCGCTATCCTGTAATCTCAGCACTTTAGGGTTAAAATACTATAGCGCATATATTATATATGGCTTGTCAAACCATTCCGGGATGACCGCACTGAATTCTTGACCCTCATGTGAGACCAGGGTTGCATTTTGTGTTTAAACAAGCCAACAATTTGTGAATGGAAGCTATTTATTCTGCTGCGTATATATAGCATAAATGCAGCCGCAGAACGAGCAATTACATATATAGTAAAATGCTGAGTCAAGGTATTGTAGCTCCTCTTATATCAACCTCATTACAGCCTATATTCTGGCAGCGGAATTAGCCGCTGAAGTCATTAGTATTTCATTAAATATATACAGCGGGTGAAATAAGTATTGAACACGTCACCAAATATATTTCTAAAGATGCTATTGACATTAATTGCTTACCAGATGTCGGTAACAACCCATCCAATCCACACAGGAAAAGAAATCAAACCATAGATGTCCATATGATATGTAATAATGAGAAAGTACACTGGGAAAAAGTATTGAACACAATACTGAAATGTATTTAATACTTCATACAAAAGATTTTGTTGGTGATGAAGCTTCCAGATGCCTCCTGTATGGAGAAACTAGTGGCCTGCATTGCTCAGGTAGGATTTTGGTCCATTCTTCCACACAAACACCCTTCACATCTTCCAGGTCCCGGCTCCTTCTATGACCTCTGACCTTTAGTTCCTTCCATATGTTTTCTATTGGATTCAGCTCCGGTGATCGGCTCTGCCATTTCTTTGAAACTAGTTGAGAGTTTCCTTGGCTGTGTGCTTGGGATCATTGTCTTGCTGAAATGTCCGCCCTCGTTTCATCCTCACCATCCTAGTGGTTGTCATCAGATTTTTATCAAGAATGTTACTATACATGTGTCCCTTCATCCTTCCTTCAATGATATGAAGTTTGCCAGTGCCATGTGCTGAAAAACAGCCCCCTAACATGATGTTCCCTCCTACAAACGTCACTGTTGTTGGTGTTTTTAGAGTGATTTGCCTTTTGGCCTCCAAACATGGAGTGTATTATGGCCTCCAAAGAGTTCAATGTTGGTCTCATCTGTTCAGACTATATTCGCCCAGTATTTCACAGACTTGTCTAAATTTTGTTAAGCAAACTTTAAATGTGCTTGAACCTTATTTTTGTTCAGCATTGGAGTCTTGTGTGGTGAGCGTGCATACAGGAGCGTGCATACAGGAGCGTGCATACAGGAGCGTGCATACAGGAGCGTGCATACAGGCCATGGAGGGTCAATGCATTACTTATTGTTTTCTTTGGAACAATTGTACCTGCTGATTCCAGGTCTTTCTGTAACTCTCCACAAGTGGTACTTGGGTCTTGGACAACTCTTCTGATAATTCTTTTCACTCCTCTGTCTGAAATCTTGTGAGGAGCACCTGGTCTTGGCCGGTTTATGGTGAAATTATGTTCTTTCCAATTCCATATTATGGACCCAACAGTCACTGGAGCCTTCAGTAGTTTCGAAACAATTCTGTAACTAATGTCATTAGTAGTTTTTGCAACAATAACGTTGCAAAGGTCTTGAGACAGCTCACTGGTTTTACCCACCATGAGATGTTTCTTGTGTGACTCATGGTAATGAGAGGCCTATTTATACTCCATCAGTTGAACCAGCTGATATTAATTGTTAACTAAGTGGCAGGACTGTTTCTAATTACTGATAGATTTCAGCTGGTGTCATGACTTTCCATGGCTAATAAATATGTCTTAGGCCCCCTTCACACGTCAGTGATTCTGGTACGTATGTGCTTTTTTATATACGTACCAGAATCACTGACATACGCAGACCCATTATAATCAATGGGTCTGCTCACACCTCAGTGATTTTTCACTGAACGTGTCTCCGTGTAGCGTACACCCGTGTCCGTGATTCTGCAAGTCAGTTTTTTTCTGGCATCACTGATGACCCACGGACCACACTATGGTGTGATCCGTGTGTGATCCGTGAAACACATACCAGTAAAACACTGACATATCAAATAATAAACATTTTCAACTCACCTTTCCAGCGACGCGCTGTGCAGCCTCCGCTCTCTGCAGCTCCTGCCCGGCTCATGAATATTCATGAAAGCAGGAATAGCCGACCCGGAAGTAGCTGCAGAGAGCGGTGGGCGGACGCTGCAGACCCGAGGAGATCAGCACCATGGACAGCAGGAGCGAAGGCAGGTGAGTAATGTCCATTTGCAATCACGGATCACGTATCACAGATTGCACATGGACAACCCACGTGTGCCGTGAATCACAGAACACGGAGGGACATGTGCGTGTTTTACACGTCAGTGAAGAACGTCAGTGTTTTTCACTGACGTGTGAAATGGGCCTAAGAGTTACTTTCAAGTTCCCACTTCAACCATAGGAATTAACGAGGTATATGCAAAGGCAGAAAACAAAGCATTGACTTCTATTGAAGTGCCTGGTCTGTGACATGTGCAGGAGTCACCTTGTGAGTTGGTCAATCCATGATGTTAAAACAATTACTGCTCATTTCTAAAACATCCTGTGAATGTGAAATTGGTGATTTGCTTTACACCTCTGCTACTGACAGGGGTGTGAAGCACAATGTGTGTCTAGTGTCAGTAGCACCTGAAGAGGACAAAGCCCAGAAAGAGAAAATAAAGGTAATAGGAACCATCAGCATTAGGACCTAAAAGAAAAGGACCACAGCTCAGCAGATGGAGGTACAAGTGGTCACCGGATTGATCCCCAAATTGAGCCATGACACTCAATAAGTGTTTGGTGTCAGTGTTGAGGATAAGAATTGAGTAACCAAAAATACTTAATTCAGCTATTTCATAGACTCATGTATATAAATTAGTAGATGTAAACTAACACACATATTTATGAATGCTTTTGTTTCTTACTAACACACACACACACATATATATATATATATATATATATATAAAATATATTGCATATTTAGTGTTTTTTTCCCTTAATACAATAAATATATGAGCACATGTAATTTGAAGATGGCTGCCACATCCTGTCTACACCCAAGATGATGAACAAAGGAGAATTCCTAAAGTTTGGACTGACCAATCCAGCAGAGGATATGCAAATTCCTATACGTCTTGAGCCACGACCTGCGATACTTGATTGGACTATACTTTTGTACATACCCATACTATAAAAGCCTGATCTGAGAAAAATAAAGTACCAGTTGATGTCTGTCATGGATATAGTTATAACTGACTCTTAGTCCATTATTTAGTCTCGCTGTGCACACACGACAATAGAATTTGAAACAGCAGTCAGATCCCGAGAGATCGCTTGAGTCTCATTATCACCATCTCAACATCAGTAACAGAGGCGTAAAGCACATCACCACTTTAGAACGCTTTTACGCTATTGTGACACCCTGGCAATACCAGGTAGTCACAGAGGTTATACAAATCTCTCTCAGGTACAAAACTCCACCCTGCTTGGCTCACCAACACAAAAACCCACACCCAGGTGCACAACACCAGCCAGTAAAGCCTACTCACCCTCCATGACAATAGGGACACACCAGTGGGCGGGACCAGGCAGATGGGAACACCCACCTAGCGGTCCTGAGGTGCCAGGGGAGGGAACACAGCAGTCTAGTCTGGACAGATGAAGTGAGGAGAGCAAAGAGAAGAGTACTGACAGTTGACAGTGGAGGAGTGTGAAGTGCAGCGGAGTCAGGGGTTGGGGCCCCTGGACTACTGGACTAGGTGGCAGACGGCAAGCAGGACCACAGACGATGGAGATCCGGTCGCGGAAGACCTAAAGTGGACCGGGGCAGGGTTGTAGCCCGCCGGTGCCGACAGCGGGAATCCGGTCCGGAAGCCGTGTACAGACGGGGTACCTGGACCCTAGGGCGAGGAAAGTTGCAAGCCCCTTGTCAATTGACCAGCTGGGGACGAGGTTTCAGGCCTTGTTCTACAGAAGCCTAGAGAGCGAAACGGAAGCCCAACGCGGGGGATAGGGTGTCCATCAGAACCCAAAGAGATCCCAAGGGTCAGATTTCGCGGGCCACAGCTCCCAACATACACAGTACCGGGAGTGCACTTCCCCGTTCCAAGCGGAGTTGTCCCATTGAAGGCACAAACACAGAGTGCAGGAGGAAGGGACCCCTGTTTGCTACACCCGGGTATGGGACCCGAATACACCCGCCGGAGGCGACCGGTCACTGGCAACTTGGTTTACCACTGGACTTTGTGTGTAATTCCTTGGAACTGTGAGTACACCATTCACCCCCGGTCCAACCCTTCATGTCACCTTCAGCAGCCATTGCTCCCGTCTACCTGGGCCCCGGGACTACAGCTCCCCTACCCGTGGAAGGGATGTGATTCCATCCTGCTGCCCCGCTCCATCAGCCCCGGGCGTCCCATCACCAGGCAGCGGCGGTGCTACCCACTCTCACCGCAACCCACGAGTGGCGTCACTGACAAAACCATCCCCTGTAAATACCCCCTTTCCTATGGTCTTGAGGACGGACCACCGTGCGCGCCTGGGTCCGGCTACCACACGAGCCGCAGCGACGACCTCGGATCCGAGCGGCCCCTGCAGCGGCCCGGCCCCCGTCCGCAACACTATGTGTAATGTTCATCAGAGATATTTGTTGAGCGGAAGAACACCTTTGACATATACCATTCAGATGCCACTGTATAGCCATATGTTGGCATCCCTTGTTCATAGGCCGCCATGTTTAAAATATAATCCAGTCTCTATAGCCTCTGTAGGGAATTAATGGTAATAAAATAAAAGAGGCATTACCTCTCCAAACCCACACTGCTCCAGAGGCGCAACTCCAGTGGTTATCAGTGGGGATTGCAAGTGATGATGTCCCATCCATACAGTTACCTGACCCTGCAGCTATCAGTGCAGCTTGACGCCTACAGATTGTGACGCGGGGTTTGGCTCTAAACTCGCCGAGTGTCGTGGAAGCATCTGACGCTGTTCAGCGTCCTTTGGTGCTTCATAGTTACCCAGACAGGCGTGAGCATCAACCAGGTGTGTTCTCATTAGTAATTGGGCTTGCAGGAGTTAATTTCTGCTAGCCTGCTGGTTAACGCTTGGATCACATGTTGTGGGAGACCTATCACAGTCATTCCCTGTCTTTTTAAGATGGAGGAGCCTGTCATCCTATGCCGACTATAGCTTTTGGATAAACCGGTTCGTGAGCTGTTGTGTCCCAGTTCTCCTGGTGATTGTATTGCTTTGTGCTTGACATTGTTTTGGAATTCTCCCATTGTATTGTTGTTTCCTCCCTGCTCTTATTTTCCTTCTAAGCTCTTATTATCTTATATGTGTGCGTGCGTGCGTGCGTGCGTGTGTGTGTGTGCGCGTGTGCCATGAGATAGAGATTTGGTTTCCCCTGTTAGTCTATTTCTGTTGGCTTCCTGCCCTGGCCCTCCCTAGGATTTGGGGAGAATGAGATCAGGGCTGGTCACGAGCAGGGCAAGGAAGTTGGCCTAGACATTGTCACCATTAGACCTTCCTCTGGGAGTAGGGACAGCTAAGGCCCCCCTAGCCTGAGGGCCAGTGTAGGAGCCCTTGGCCACTGTTATCTCCTTACACCCCGTGACACAAATACTGTATATTATTGCATCCAATGTATAAGCTGTATGCAGTAAGCTCTTGAGCTCCACCTAGTGGACATATATACTTTTTTTTTGTTTTTACTTTTTATTTACTTCTGTATAAATTGTAATGAAGGTTCAAAACCACAAAGTCTTCATTATTACAGCGATTTATTAGACCATTTAACACAAAGCACAACATCATAATAATATCATACAACCCTCCAATGAGTTGTTACTGAGCGAAAACAGAATAATACCACTGGTTAAGATCTGGGTATACACAGCGCAGATGATTCTAGTATTTAGTGCCAAGCAGCGAGCGTTTCATGAAATAACATCCGCAGCTACGAGTATGAATCACAACTAGATCTATTTACATCATTCATTAGCAAAAATAAAATTAGGTTTTCTAAAATAAATTTGACTTAAAGACGCCATCTAGTCTTGTTCCCGTAAATCTTAATCAATTTCTTATGATTCTAGTATATTTATATAACTTTTTATTATCTAAAGGGTCCATATATATATATATATATATATATATATATACTATATATTTATACATATGATCACTGGGGATCCGACTGATGGGAACCCTATTGATCCCGAGAACAGGAATCCAAAAGATTCCCCTGTGAATGGAACAATGGTGAATATTCAATTTTTTTTACTTTTATGGGGCTGACCCCGAGAGTGGGCTCCAGATGTCCCCTGTGTGTAAGGAGCAGTGGTGCGTATGCTTGATTCACTTTTATGGGGCCAATCTCAAAAACAGGGCTCCTGAAGTCTCCTGTGTACATACCGTGTCTATGCTTGACCACCCTCCATTCATTCCTATGGGGTAGAACCCAAAACAGGGCTCCTAAAGTCTCCTGTGTGCATACAGTAGTGGTGCGTATGCTCGACCACCCTCCATTCACTTCTATGGGACCAATCCCAAGAACAGGCCTCCTGAAGTCTCCTATGTGTATACAGTAGTGGTGCGTATGCTTGACCACCCTCGATTCACTCCTAGGGGCCGAACACAAGAATGGGGCTCTTGAAGTATCCTATGTGCACATAGTTGTGGTGCGTATGCTTGACCCCCCTCCATTCACTTCTATGGGGCAGAATCCAAAAAGAGCTCCTCAAGTGTCCTGTGTGCAGACAGTTGTAGTGCGTATGCTTGACCACCCTCCATTCACTTCTATGGGGAAGAATCCATGAACAGGGCACCTGAAATCTCCTGTGTGCATACAGTAGTGGTGCGTATGCTTTATCACCTTCCATTAACTTCTATGGGCAGAATCCAAAAAGAGCTCCTCAAGTGTCCTGCGTGCATACAGTTGTAGTGCGTATGCTTGACCACCCTCCATTCACTTCTATGGGGAAGAATCCATGAACAGGGCACCTGAAATCTCCTGTGTGCATACAGTAGTAGTGCGTATGCTTTATCACCTTCCATTAACTTCTATGGGGCAGAATCCAAAAAGAGCTCCTCAAGTGTCCTGTGTGCATACAGTTGTAGTGCGTATGCTTGACCACCCTCCATTCACTTCTATGGGGAAGAATCCATGAACAGGGCACCTGAAATCTCCTGTGTGCATACAGTAGTGGTGCGTATGCTTTATCACCTTCCATTAACTTCTATGGGGCAGAATCCAAAAAGAGCTCCTCAAGTGTCCTGTGTGCATACAGTTGTAGTGCGTATGCTTGACCACCCTCCATTCACTCCTAGGGGTTGAACACAAGAACGGGGCTCCTGAAGTCTCCTATGTGCACATAGTTGTGGTGCATATGCTTGACCACCCTCCATTCACTTCTATGGTGAAGAATCCATGAACAGGGCACCTGAAATCTCCTGTGTGCATACAGTAGTGGTGCGTATGCTTTATCACCTTCCATTCACTTCTATGGAACCAATCCCAAGAACAGGGCTCGAGAAGTCTCCTGTGTGCATACAGTAGTGGTGCGTATGCTTGAACACCCTCCATTCACTTTTGTGGGCCCAATCTCAAGAATAGGGTGAATGGACCAGTAATGCGTATGCTTGACCACCTTCTATTTATGTCTATGGGGAACAGTGCTCCTGATGTTCCCTGCAGGAATCGAGCGGTGGTGAGCATGCTTAACCGTTTCTCACCAAACCATCACTATGCTAGTCCCATAGAAGTGAATGGACTGGTGGTGAAGTGTGCCCACCACCTCTACATTCACACACAGGGCACTTCGGAATCAGTAGTGGTGCCGAAACCCCAGCGATTCTTATATATATATATATATATATATATATATATATATATATATATATATATCACTGATCATGTGGCATTTAGTGGAAAAAAACCTTTTTTTTATTGCATAAAACTGGAAGATCCCTTTAATAAATTGAGGTCTACAGCTGCAGGGGGGGGGGACCTGAAGGGATAGAAATCGGACGGCGTTATACATTTATATTCTCCTCTTAGGGCCTCTGAATCATAATTGCAGAGACATTGGTCCTTACAAAATAGGATTACTTTGATTAAACAGCGCCACCCTTGCTCCCAGGTTGTGTCTGGTATTGCAGTTCATCCCCATTCAAGTGAATGAGATTAAAATGCTATTCCAGACACATCCTATGAACAGGACAATGGCATTTTCTGGAAAAATGATCACCTTTTTTTTTTAAAAAAAAAAAAATAATGCCCAAAACAAGGTGATAATTACCCCAAAAATAAAAATGACCCGGTAAATTTTAATTTTAGTGATTTTTTTTCAAGGGACTGATGATTTAAACAAAGGTATACTTAAAGGGCATTCTTATCTATAAATTTTGTAGCATATCCATACTAATGTCTTGTAGATTTGGGTCACACCTCCGCTTTCTGAGGTATTTTTACAACACCTATAATAATGAATGGAGAGTGCTGCGCATGCGCAGCTGCTTCTCCACTGACAACTGTCAGGGCTCCATACATGTAACTTGAGGCATGTGAGACTCAACTACAAAATCTCCAACAGTGCTCCCAACTATAACAAGTATTGGCCGTTTATTGTGGGACAAAAGGATCTTTTGGTGCCGCCCTAGACTACAGGAAATGAATAGAGAGTGCTGCACATGCGCAGCTGCTTCTCCATTGACAACTGTCAGGGCCCCATACATGTAACTTGAGGCATGTGAGACCCAACTGGAAAATCTCCAACAGTGCACTCAACTATAATAAGTATTGGCCTTTTATTGCGGACCAAAAAGGATATTTTGGTGCTCCCCTAGACTACAGAAAATGAATAGAGAGTGCTGCACATGTGCAACTCCTTCTCCACTGACAACTGCCAGGGACCTATACCTGTAACTTGAGGCATGTGAGACCCAACTGGAAAATCTCCAACAGCACTGTGCACCCAACTATAACAAGTATTGGACTTTTATTGTGGGTCTAAAGGATCTTTTGATGTCGCCTAGACTACAGGAAATGAATAGAGAGTGCTGCACATGCGCAGCTGCTTCTCCACTGACAACTGTCAGGGACCTGTTCATGTAACTTGAGGCATGCGAGACCAAACTGCAAAATCTCCAACAGTGCCCTCAACTATAACAGGTATTGGCTTTTTGTTGTGGGACAAAAGGATCTTTTGGTGCCGCCTAGACTACAGGAAATGAATAGAGTGCTGCACATGCACAGCTGCTTCTCTACTGACAACTGTCAGGGCCCCATACATGTAACTTGAGTCATGTGAGACCCAACCGCAAAATCTCTAAGTATAACAAATATTGGCCTTTGATTTGTGGGACAAAAGGATCTTTTGGTGCCCCCCTAGATTACAGGAAATGAATAGAGTGCTGCACATGCGCAGCTGCTTCTCTACTGACAACTGTCAGGGCCCCATACATGTAACTTGAGGCATGCGAGACCCAACTACAAATACTCCAACTATAACAGGTATTAACCTTATATTGTGGGCCAAAAGGATCTTTTGGTGTCCCCCCTAGACTCCAGGACCCCGGTGTGACTGCAACTACTCCATCCACTATAGTACCACCCATGGAGGGGATGGTTATACATACGTGCTAAGTGTGGTTTTACCTTTGGCATCCAATCATATACTCGTAGTAGCTGTCAGCTAAAAATGACTAGCCGCCACCCCATGGGGGCAGCTCTTTCTTGTCTCAAAGCAATAGGCTTTTCGTTGTTTTTTTTTAAATTTCCTTAATTTCGATCATGAAGAATTAGGTGGTCGACCTCATACAAAAATTTCTAGAAAAAACAAAAAACATTGGGAACATTACTTGATCTACAAAGTTGGTTTCATAATTACGAGGATCAACTGGTTTGCTAGTGATGCTGTACACGCTGATCTCTGTAGGTGTGGGAAGATGAGGGGAAAAAAAAAGGCTTTGATGACCCTATCCGACCCCTGGGCCAAAAGGCCGGAATATAGGACATACTTAGAGTTACAATGTTAGGGTTTAGTAGACAGATCGGGATGTGATTACGGTGGAAATCGAAGATCTTAGAACCAGAATTCTGACACAAATATGTTGACGTTGACGATGTTCTTGTGGGACACCACTCCACCCATGACGTAGCTCATCTCCAGCTTCAGGACGGTTTGGAATGGACCTACGATGGGTTTAATTTGACGTACGACACCTGGGTAGAGAGGAAAAAAAAGATCTGGTAAGTGAAGAAGTTTTGCTTTGAGAGAAAATGTGTTGTAAAATGCGTGGGACAATTTGGCTTTTGTGTCACACTAACGCGTTTTCCCATTGGTTCAATGAACTGTCACACGGAGATTTGCACAAACGTCATCAACTGGCATGGCGTCATCGGACTCTGTTCAGATTGCAGATTCTGACACTCCACCCGATGTTTTCTCTTTTGTCTCAGATCAACACAGGCAGACTCGGGCGTCGACCTGCTGTGTGCTGATCCATAGGCAGGCTAGCAAGAGTTAATCTCTGCTCATCTCCTTGCTCATTTGATCACATGTTGTTGGGAGACCTATCACATCTGCTTGCCTCCTATTTATGCAGGTTGAATCCTTCCACCCATGCCAGCTATAGTTTATCTTTGTTGGTCTGTGAGGTGTGGTGTCCCAAACTTCCTGGAGATAGTTGTGCTAATTGTTTGGTGCGGTTATGGAGTTTACCCCTGTTGCTTTGTACTTCCCTCCTGTTCTTGTGTTTCCTCCTGAATCTCTAATTGTCTGAACCTTTCTATGTGTGTGCTGTGTGACAGAATGTTGGTTTTCCCTTATCTGTCTTAATCTGTGGACTTCACCATACTCCTACCCCGTCCCGCCCTGAGAGAGGGGAATCAGATCAGGATTGGTCAGGAGCAGGACCAGGAATGAGACTCAGGCATCTCCACCATCAGGAGTATCCCTGAGATTAGGGATAGCATAGGGTCCCCTAGCTTGATGAACAGCTTAGGAGCCCCGGTTCCCCGCTATGCCATAGTAATGGTGAGACCAGGAATGAGACTCAGGCATCTCCACCTTCAGGAGTATCCCTGAGATTAGGGATAGCATAGGGTCCCCTAGCTTGATTAACAGCTTAGGAGCCCCAGTTCTTGATTAACAGCTTAGGAGCCCCAGTTCCCCGCTATGCCATAGTAATGGTGAGACCAGGAATAAGACTCAGGCATCTCCACCTTCAGGAGTATCCCTGAGATTAGGGATAGCATAGGGTCCCCTAGCTTGATGAACAGCTTAGGAGCCCCGGTTCCCCGCTATGCCATAGTAATGGTGAGACCAGGAATGAGACTCAGGCATCTCCACCTTCAGGAGTATCCCTGAGATTAGGGATAGCATAGGTCTTCCTAGCTTAAGGGACAGCTTAGGAGCCCCAGCTCCCCGCTATCCCATAGTAATTGTGAGACCAGGAATGAGACTCAGGCATCTCCACCTTCAGGAGTATCCCTGAGATTAGGGATAGAATAGGGTCCCCTAGCTTGATTAACAGCTTAGGAGCCCCAGTTCCCCGCTATGCCATAGTAATGGTGAGACCAGGAATAAGACTCAGGCATCTCCAACTTCAGGAGTATTCCTGAGATTATAGATAGCATATGTCTTCCTAGCTTAAGGGACAGTTTAGGAGCTCCAGTTCCCTGCTATCCCATAGTAATCATGAGACCAGGAATGAGACTCAGGCATCTCCACCTTCAGGAGTATCCCTGAAATTAGGGTTAGCATAGGGTCCCCTAGCTTGAGGGGCAGCTTAAGGGCGGCTTTGCACGTTGCGACATTGCACGTGCGATGTCGGTGGGGTCAAATCGAAAGTGACGCACATCCGGCGTCGCAGTCGATATCGCAACGTGTAAAACATTTTTGATACGATGAACGAGCGCAAAAGCGTTGTTATAGTATTATCGCTGCAGCCTCCGACATTTCCATAATGCCGATGCAGCGACAGGTGCGATGTTGTTCCTCGCTCCTGCGGCAGCGCACATCGCTGTGTGTGAAGCCGCAGGAGCGAGGATCATCACCTTACCTGCCACCGGCTGCAATGAGAAGGACGGAGTTGGGCGGGATGTTTACATCCTGCTCATCTCCGCCCCTCCACTTCAATTGGCCGCCTGCCGTGTGACGTCGCTGTGACGCCGCACGACCCGCCCCCTTAGGAAGGAGGCGGGTCGCTGGCCAGAGGGACGTCGCACGGCAGGTATGTGCGTGTGAAACTGCCGTAGCGATAATAATCGCTACGGCAGCTTTCACTAGATATTGCACGTGCGACGGGGGCGGGACTATCGCTGCAGCATCGGTAACACATTGTTACCAATGTCGCAGCGTGCAAAGCCCGCCTAAGAGTTCTGGTTACTTGCAATCCCATAGTCATCATGACAAGAACATTGTCAAACCTGTTATTTCAGGGTTTTAGAATTCCGGGCCAAAAATCAGTATTCTTCTTAAGACGAAATATTCTAAATGTCGGGTTCCAGTTCTGATAATATCTAGAATATCTTGTACCTATATATAGTGAAATATTGGATGTATATATTTTTATATATGATTAGTGTTTGTTCTTGCAATTACTTTTTCTACCTCTGAACTCACTATTTTGTATTACTGGGACATTTTGTAGAAAAAGGTATAAATTTTGAAAAGAAAAATTGGCCCTTCCTAGCTGAGATAAGTAGGGGTCTGGTCACATTTGAATAGAAGTATGTAAGGACATTGGATTGCAGCACAAGGCGAGGGTGTGGTACATATTGCACTCAGATTTTAGATATAAAGCTTCAAAGATTTAAAGGGACATTTCACTTCTATACAACAATAGACAGGGCGCATTACAGTACATCAGAGATGTCATATAGAATACTAATGTGATATTATAACTGCAGATTTAACATCACCTTGATATAAACTTCCAGTATTTAATGGTGCCTTACAGGAAGTTGGGGAATTTCTGTCTCTCCACAGGAAGTAGAGGCGGATCTTTGTTTAACTACAGGAAGTGAGGTCATTGTCTCTCTACAGGAAGTGAAGGTGGGGCTTTGTCTCTCTACAGGAAGTGAAGGTGGGGCTTTGTCTCTCTACAGGAAGTGAAGGTGGGGCTTTGTCTCTCTACAGGAAGTGAAGGTGGGGCTTTGTCTCTCTACAGGAAGTGAGGGCGGGGCTTTGTCTCTCTACAGGAAGTGAGGTCTTTGTTTCTCTACAGGAAGTGAAGTCTTTGTCTCTCTACAGGAAGTGAAGGCGGGGCTTTGTCTCTCTACAGGAAGTGAAGGTGGGGCTTTGTCTCTCTACAGGAAGTGAAGGCGGGGCTTTGTCTCTCTACAGGAAGTGAGGTCATTGTCTCTCTACAGGAAGTGAAGGTGGGGCTTTGTCTCTCTACAGGAAGTGAAGGTGGGGCTTTGTCTCTCTACAGGAAGTGAAGGTGGGGCTTTGTCTCTCTACAGGAAGTGAAGGTGGGGCTTTGTCTCTCTACAGGAAGTGAAGGCGGGGCTTTGTCTCTCTACAGGAAGTGAGGTCTTTGTTTCTCTACAGGAAGTGAAGTCTTTGTCTCTCTACAGGAAGTGAAGGCGGGGCTTTGTCTCTCTACAGAAAGTGAAGGCGGGGCTTTGTCTCTCTACAGGAAGCGAGGTTTTTGTGTCTCTACAGGAAGTGAGGGCAGGTCTTTGTTTCTCTACAGTATGTGGGGGCGGGTTTTTATCTTTCTACAGAAAATGGGAGCAGTTCTTTGTCTCTCTACAGGAAGTGAGGGCAGCAGTTTGTCTCTCTACAGGAAGTGAGGGCAGCAGTTTGTCTCTCTACAGGAAGTGAGGGCAGCAGTTTGTCTCTCTACAGGAAGTGAGGGCAGCAGTTTGTCTCTCTACAGGAAGAGAGGGCAGGTCTTTGTTTCTGTACAGGAAGCAGGGGCAGGTATTTGTCTTTTTAGAGAAAGTGGGGGCAGGTCTTTGTCTCTCTTCAGGAAGTGAGGGCAGTTCTTTGTTCCTATACAAGAAGTAGGTGTGAGTCTTTGTCTCCCTACAGGAAGTATAGGCAGGTCTTTGTCTCTCTACAGAAAGTAGGGGTGGGTCACTATAGGAAATGAAGGCAGGCCTTTGTCTCTCTGCAAGAGGTGGAGTCAGATCTTTGTCTACCTACAGAAAGTAGGAGTGGGTCTCTACAGGAAGTGGGGGCAGGTCTTTGTCTCAATAGAGGAAGTGAACGCAGGTCTTTGTCTCTCTACAGGAAGTAGGGGTGGGTTTCTACAGGTGGTGAAGTAAGGTCTTTGTCTCTCTACAGGAAGTGGGGGCGTGTCATTGTCTTTCTACAGGAAGTAAGAGTGGGTCTCTACAGCAAGTGAAGGCAGGTCTTTGTCTCCCTACAGGAAGTAGGGGTGGGTCTCTACAGGAAGTAGGGGTGGGTCTCTACAGGAAGTAGGGGTGGGTCTCTACAGGAAGCGAAGGCAGGTCTTTGTCTCTCTACAGGAAGTAGGTTCGGTCTTTGTCTCTTCACAGAAAGTGGGAAGTGAGTCTTCGCTTTGCTACAGGAAGTGGGGATATGTCTTTGTCTTGCTACAGGAAGTGAGGGTGGGTCTTTGTCTCTCCATACAAAGTGGGTTTTTGTCTCGCTACAGGAAATGGAGGCAGATCTTTGTCTGTTCATACAAATTGGGGGAGGATCTTTGTCTCTCTACAGGAAATGGGATTATTTCTTTGCTTTCACTCCTATGTCTGTCAATGTGCATACAGGCATATCAGAGATGAGGAAATTCAGTTCAGGGCAAACAATCCATTAAATAATAGTATGATTTAAGAAGTGAGAGAAAGGATATTCCAGCACCTATGGTTCTGGCAGGGTGCTGATAAAGACAAACTGTCCACTGAAAAAGAATAGATGGCAAATTATAAAGCATGAAAACAAAGACTGTTCCACGACACTTTGAATAGTAAACAAAAAAGGGTTCATGGGTGGAAAATAATTTGAAAAATGGAGGAAGCCATAAGAAATAGAATAGCGGGGTCATCAATGAGAGTCCATACATATTTACATGCTGCTAATGACAGTTGGGTATTTTTCTTGTATACATGACACAATTTATAGAAAACCTCAGTGAATGTTAAGGTTGAGGCCAAACCCCAAGCAAAAATTGCTAAGTTCATCGGTAACACACTGGACATACAGAAGTTAGAGCTGAAATTGGAGTGAGGTTTGGGCCCGGGACCAGCATTATGATCCCAATAAGGAGTAGTATTAACCTCAGAGGCGTATACGTATCTTTAGGGTTTGGCGTGTGTAAAATGGCTTCAGAATTCGTCTGCTTTGGCAACCGGGGAAAACCAACGTTTTTTAAACTGACAAAAATGCAGCTCTCTGGAATCACTCAAACTTAGAAAGGCTTAACAATGTCTGGCATTAATGCTTCTGGGATCAAACATCTGGCCCGGCTTCCATCGAAGGCTCGGTACTGTGGCCAGAGACTCTTCTATAGCTTTCCAGGGACTGTGTGATAAATGTGTCAGCACCTATCGACTTTACAGGTCATTAGTAAGTCTAAATTTAAAGGGGAGTTCCATAAAAAAATATGTTTTGTTTTAACTGATTGGTTATCATCAAAAACCATCCTAGGTTTTTGTTCTGATGATATCTTGTTGTTTAAGGAAGTTGAGACCATGTGAGCAATGTCTAGAGTTTCCGGTTTATCACTTCCCGTTCAGTGGATTGTCATGTGACCTCTTTTGGATTTTCTGAATGACTGAGTTGAGAAGCTCATTTACTATAACCCACAATAAATAGATCTGTCCCTTTAAAAGTTTTGTCTTACTATACAACTCTTTTCTATAGGGACATTATGGATGAACGCCTCTCACTAAAAAAACCTTTATGAGTCAGGGGGGAAGTTGATTCTGCTGTAGTGGACCCACAAGTCTTAAAAAGAGCTGAAAAGTTGATTTACAGCAAGGATCTAACACTGGTGAGAATTTGATCAGACTTCTGATTAGTCTGCTATCAAACACTTCAGCTGCACTTCCTTCACACAGAAACAATTTGGAATATTTAAGTGCTACAACAAAAACTGCCACTTTAGAGTATGCTTGCAGATTCCGCTGCAGTGGACCAACCAGGCTTAAAAGTGATGAAGAGTTGATTTATAGCAATGACCTAACACTGGTAACAATCTGCCCAGACCTCTGATTTGTCTGCTACCAAACACTTCAGCTGCACTTCCTTCACACAGAAACAATTTGGGATATTTAAGTCCTACTGACCTAACACTGGTGACAATTTGCCCAGACCTCTGATTAGTCTGCTTGCAAACACTTCAGCTGCACTTCCTTCACACAGAAATATTTTAGGATATTTAAGTCCTACCACAAAAACTACCACTTTAGAGTATGCTTGCAGATTCCGCTGTTTTCGACCCACCAGGCTTAAAAAGTGGTGAAAAGTTGATTTACAACAAGGACCTAACACTGGTGGTGCCACTTTGCTCAGATTTGTGACCAGTCTGCTGGCAAACACTTCAGCTGCACTTCCTTCACACAGAAACAATTTGGGATATTTTAGTCTTACCACAAAAACTGTCACTTTAGGGTAAGCTTGCAAAATTCTTCCCATGTTTTCGGTTTGGATTCCCTTGCAAAAAATGTGACTGTTGGCAAGTATGGAATTGAGGGAATAAGCACATTGTCTAGCACCCACTAAAAATAGATCTGTCCCTTTAAAGACATTTTCTTACTATATAACTCTTATCTATCGGAATAGCATGGACGAGGGCCTCCCACTAAACAAAACCCTTTATGAGTCAGGGGGGAGAATTGATTGTGCTGTGATGGACCCACCAGGCTTAAAAAGAATTGAAAAGTTGATTTACAGCAAGGACCTAACACTGGTGACAATTTGGTCAGACTTCTGATTAGTCTGCTAGCAAACACTTAGCTGCACTTCCTTCACACAGAAACAATTTGGGATATTTAAGTCTTACCACAAAAACTGTCACTTTAGGGTAAGCTTGGAAAAATATTCCCCTGTTTTCTGTTTGGATTCCCTTGCAAAAAATGTGACTGTTGGCAAGTATGGAAATGAGGGAATGAGCACATTGTCTAGCACCCACTATAAATAGATCTGTCCCTTTAAAAGGGTTGTCTTACTATACAACCTTTTTCTATAGGGACATCATGGATGAAGGCCTTCCACTAAAAAAAACAAACTTTATAAGTCAGGGAGGAAGTTGATTTAGCTGTAGTGGACCCACAAGGCTTAAAAAGAGGTGAAAAGTTGATTTACAGCAAGGACCTAACACTGGTTACAATTTGCTCAGACTTGCGACTAGTCTGCTTGCAAACACTTCAGCTGCACTTCCTTCATACAGAAACAATTTGGTATATTTAAGTCCTACTGACCTAACACTGGTGACAATTTGCCCAGACCTCTGACAAAAACTACCACTCTACAGTATGCTTGCAGATTCCGCTGCGGTGGATCCACCAGGCTTTAAAAAGAAGTGAAAAGTTGATTTACAGCAACGAACTAGCACTGGTAACACTTTGCTCAGACTTGCGTCTAGTCTGCTTGCAAACACTTCCACTGCACTTCTTTCACACAGAAACAATTTGGGATATTTAAGTCTTACCACAAAAACTACCACTTTAGAGTATGCTTGCAGATTCCGCTGTGGTGAACCCACTAGGCTTAAAAAGAGGTGGAAACTTGATTTACAACAAGGACCTAACACTGGTGGTGCCACTTTGCTCAGACTTGTGACCAGTCTGCTGGCAAACACTTCAGCAGCACTTCCTTCACACAGAAACAATTTGGGATATTTAAGTCTTACCACAAAAACTGTCACTTTAGGGTAAGCTTGCAAAAATCTTCCCCTGTTTTCGGTTTGGATTCCCTTGCAAAAAATGTGACTGTTGGCAAGTATGGAATTGAGGGAATGAGCACATTGTCTAGCACCCACTAAAAATACATCTGTCCCTTTAAAAGGCCTCCCACTAAGAAAACTTTATAAGTCAGGGGGGAAGTTGATTTTGCTGTAGTGGGCCCACGTCCTACAACAAAAACTGCCACTTTAGAGTACGTTTGCAGATTCTGCTGCGGTGGACCAAACAGGCTTAAAAGTGATGAAAAGTTGATTTATAGCAATGACCTAACACTGGTGACAATTTGCCCAGACCTCTGATTAGTCTGCTTGCAAACACTTCAGCTGCACTTCCTTCACACAGAAATATTTTAGGATATTTAAATCCTACCACAAAAACTACCACTTTAGAGTATGCTTGCAGATTCCGCTGTTTTGGACCCACCAGGCTTAAAAAGTGGTGAAAAGTTGATTTATAGCAACGACCTAACACTGGTGACAATTTGCCCAGACCTCTGATTAGTCTGCTTGCAAACACTTCAGCTGCACTTCCTTCACACAGAAACAATTCGGGATATTTAAGTCCTACTGACCTAACACTGATGACAATTTGCCCAGACCTCTGATTAGTCTGCTTGCAAACACTTCAGCTGCACTTCCTTCACTCAGAAATATTTTAGGATATTTAAGTCCTACCACAAAAACTACCACTTTAGAGTACGCTTGCAGATTCCGCTGTTTTGGACCCACCAGGCTTAAAAAGTGGTGAAAAGTTGATTTATAGCAACGACCTAACACTGGTGACAATTTGCCCAGACCTCTGATTAGTCTGCTTGCAAACACTTCAGCTGCACTTCCTTCACACAGAAACAATTCGGGATATTTAAGTCCTACTGACCTAACACTGATGACAATTTGCCCAGACCTCTGATTAGTCTGCTTGCAAACACTTCAGCTGCACTTCCTTCACTCAGAAATATTTTAGGATATTTAAGTCCTACCACAAAAACTACCACTTTAGAGTACGCTTGCAGATTCCGCTGTTTTGGACCCACCAGGCTTAAAAAGTGGTGAAAAGTTGATTTATAGCAACGACCTAGCACTGGTGACACTTTGCTCAGACTTGTGACTAGTCTGCTGTCAAACACTTCAGCTGCACTTCCCTCACACAGAAACAATTTGGGATATTTAAGTCCTACCACAAAAAGCTTGCAGAAATTTTACCCTGTTTGGATTCACCTCGCACATAATGTGTCTGTTGTCAAGTATGAGATTTTATAAGAGTATCCTCATAGCAGCATGGAAGTTTGAGTGGGCTACGACAGTCTTTGTATACTTGTCCAGCTTGGCAGACTACATATATTTAGTTTTTTTGGCTTTATCTCTTTTTTTATGTTATTATGATCACTACTGGAAGGGTCACTGGACTTTTTTAAAAACCTCAATAGTGGAGGATACTTGTTGATTTACAGTCCATAAAGTCTTACAGAAATATGTCTTGAGTCCTCCATTGTCTTTGAGGTCTTGATAAGGATCTGACGGGAGGCTGTCAACACTTGCTCTACTTAAAAGGCTGAGAAGAAAGGACATTTCTCCATCCTCCGGTAGCCAAAACATGAACTTTAACCCTCTTGTGTCAATTGGTAATCGTATTTATGAAGGCCTCGGGTGCAAACAAATGTTTCCCCCTGTGTGGGCCAATCTAGTGATGGCTTTGAGGTTAAGATGTTGTCCTACCACGGAGGATAATGTAAATTATGAGCTTACAACGAGACACTTAAGAGTCCTTGAAGTTATGAAGATGCTACCACCTTGCCATGATATCATTTATGAACGTCTACTAGGTGTTATTATGTAGGCACATTGCTCCATTTTTGGGGGGGAATCCCTGGGGGAATTCTCTGGGAGAATTTTTGGAAGAGATAGAAAAGGCCTTCAGCAACCTCCTGTGCTTGAGGAGTAATAACTGTTCTTGGTACTAGGCACAGCTTTTACGAGTGAATTCATGTATTTAAAGTTTTTGGAATCGGCAGTAGACAAACACACAATTCAGAGCTTCATCCGGCATCCAGTGTTTCGCACACACTCTTCTTCAGGTGCTCCTCCTTCCTCAGTCCACCTCTGGATGGTGGTCACTCTGGTTACAGGTGATCTTGAATCTCAGTAGCTTCATCACTTTCACACCTAATACCCTCATCCCAGTTGAGGCTGATTCTTCACCTACAGTATGGTCACTCCGGGGTTTTGACTGCTCGCTTGGTCTTTTGTTTCATCAGCAGTTCAGGCGGCAACTCTACACCCTTGGTAATTACACCTCTCTGTTTCTTTAGTGTCCAGATTCTCCTGTCTCCCCCCTTCCCCTCATCGACCTCTCTCATTACCACAAAAACACCACTGCCGCCCTCTATATGTGTCATGCTACTACCATGTCAGACTCTGTCCACACTGAGACGGACAACCAACATATCATACACTGCCCGGGGGTACTATGTCAGGCCGAATAGGAACCAGGGCCAGGTCATCGGCCTGGACCTCCCTACCTTTAATGGTACCTCCAAGGTGAGGGGGAGCGCAGGTGCCCCAGTCTTAAGACCAGCATAGGTTTCCCTGTGTCCCCTAGTCACCCATGACAATATGTTCCTCAGTTCTCATGTCACTAAGGAGTTGTGACGCCCTGGCACCACCAGGTGGTCACAGAAGAGTACTACACCCTACATAATACCTTCCCGCACAAGGTTCCATCAGCCACAAAATCCTAGCCACCCCCCCAGGGTAGGACGGACACACCAGTGGGCAGGACCAGGCGGATAGGGAGTGCCCACCTAGGGGTCTTGAGGATCCGGGGGGTGGGAACAAGTTAGTCAAGTCTAGTCTAAGTCTGAGTTTGAAGTTGGAGGTTAAGTAGAGAGGAGTGACAGTGACAGACTGTCAGAGGAAAGCTGAGCCTAGTGGAGAGTAGACAGGGTAGTGGCCCTGGTCTACTGGCTAGGTGGCAGGCGGAGAACCGTGTCCAAAGGCGACGGAAATACGATCGTGGGAGATCCAGAGTGGACCGGGACAGGGTTGGAGCCCACCGGTACCAATAGCGGAGATCCGGTCCGGAAACCATGCACAGGCAGGGTACCTGGACCCTAGTTAGAAGACGGTTGCAAGTCCCTTCTCTAATTCACCAGGCCGGGAGCAGGTTTCAAGCCTAGCTCCAGAAGCTTAGCCCAGATAGAGCGAAATGGCAGCCCACCGCAGGGGATAGGGTATCCGCAAACACCCACTGAAATCCCAAGGGTCAGTTTTCACGGGCACGTCTCCCAACCAGAACATACCGGGAGTGGACTTCTCCCGTTCCAGACGGAGTCGTCCAAAAGTAAGGAAAATTATAGAGTGCCGGAGGAAGGGACATTGGTACACAAGCCGGGTGTGGGACCCGAGTACACCCGGACGGGGCAGCCGGCCACTGACACCTTGGTTTACCAACGGACTTGTGTGTAATTCTTCCACAGTGAGTACACCAACACTCCCCGGCCAGGCACGCCATCTCCGGCCCACATCACTCCCCGTGTTCTGGACACTGGGCCCCAGGGCATCCATCTCTGGAGGGGTTAACATCCAGCTGCTATCCCATCTCTCCCGGGTGCACCCCAACAGCAGCGGTGGTACCATATCTTACCACGCACCGTGGGTGGCGTCACGAAGTATCTACAGCAATCCCTGTACAAATATGTCCCCTTTTTATTTGAGTGTCCGCGCGACCCCCGGGTCCGGAAATCCCTCGAGCCACTGCGGATTCGGATCTGAGCAGCCCGGCTGCTACTGACGTGGTGGGGGGGCACAGGGGCAGCCCTCTAAATCTACTCCATATGGGTAGGCATGGCTTACTCTACTCTGGAGTATCACAAAGGCAATGTCCTCATCTATAAACCTGAGGTGACCCATCACATCACACTCAGATGTGTCTTCTTCCCATTTACAAGCATACAAGTAATAGGTTATATTAAAGGGAATCTGTCATCAGGTTTTTGCTATCTCATCAGACAGCAACTAATGTAGACAAAGAGATCCTGAATCCAATAGTGTATAACATAGATTACTGGATGCGGCTGTTCTGAAACAGAGAAATCAGATTCAGGAACTGAGATTGCTTTACATTCACTGTGAGGTGTCAATCACAGCAGGGGGCGTGTGGGACTGGCATGCAGTTGAGTTTCTAGTCCTGTAATGCTAATCATAGGGTGATAAACCCTATACGTAAACAATAGCTCACACACAGATAAGAGAAGCACAGCTGCTTATTGTTTTTAAACTCTTGCAGCATGTTGTCCTCAGCTTACATAGCAAAACCCTGCTGACAGATTCCCTTTAAGTAGTGTAATTCCCACCTGTTCCACTTGTACTGTGCAACTGACCCTGAGTGTCAGGAAACCCATAAATAACCCATTCCAACACACTTTCCACCCCAATGGACAGAGACATTTGCCTCTAACAGCGGAGGGCAGATCGGAGATCCACCCATTGCTGTTAACTAGTTAAATCCCACTAGCAATCTTTGACAGTGGGATTTAACGAGCGCTGGCAGGGGCGCCGATGGGTTATCATGACAGCCGAGGGTCATCCGATGACCCCTGTATCTGTCATTCATGACATACTTTCTGTGAACACCGCCATTCACAGAATATCAGCATTTGTGCTGTACGGAGCGATGCTGATGCCCTGCACTGTACAGCACAAGCGATCGGAAGTCCCCCTAAGGGGAATAGTAAAAGCAATAAAAAGTGTGAAAAAAAGAAGAAGAAGGGAGGAAAAAAACAATGCAATGATAAAAAAAAAATATCATAAAACATAAACAAGCGCACTCAACATAAGTCCAGGTGCAGGCTAAACAGTACGTAACTTAAAGGGACGTTCGCTCTTGTTAGACGGCTAACAGGAATAGCATTTTCATCTCTCTTATAGGCATGGGTGAAGGTCATCATCACCCAATATCGGGCAGTTAAGGGGCACACTAACCAGTAGACGGACAAACAATGGGGACTACTTGGGTGCTTTGGTGCCCTCTGGTGGCCACCACAGGGACTACAGCAATGTATATGATTTCAACTAATGGTAGGGAATGACCCTTTAAAATTAAAACGTTGGTTCCATTGCGCTGTTCTAGGTGTTAGATGACCTCATTACAACTCAATAAAGTGGTCCCCCAGCTTCCCTACAATCTTGCATGGCCAGTTTTCCTATGTAGCTGCCATTACTGATATTGCTAGAAGGTCTCGGAAATCATAGTTGTCGTGACAAGTAGCCATATTGGATTTCACATCGCTTTCCCCCCAAAAAATAAAAAAGTAAGAAATGACGGAGTGGTGTTTTATCAGCTTGACAGCTAAAAAGTCGATCAGGTGTAATACTACATTTCTCCAGCAGTGGCCACTGTAGCTAACTAAAAAATACATACAGCTGCACTCTAGAATGCTAACAATGAATAAGGGAACTCTGGTATTGCATTACTGCTATAGGAATATTTGAAAAAAGAGATACTGAGCTTATGTAATGACCAATGCATGTGAGCCCAGTAACCAACGACAAGGTGATCTCTCATATACTGGGACCCTAACTTAACTTAGAGTGCAGCTGTATATATTTTGCAGTTATATTGTTTTTTTCAGCTAGCACCTGTTCATACCTGTTGTATGTGCGGATCAGTCTTTTTGATACTCTGTAGTTAACTACCAAAAGTTAGAGAATCCAAATCGGTGACAATCATCTAACTGTGACCGCGAGTTTAATTGTGGATCATCTAAAAAAAATGTAGCAAATGCTTTTTAATCATCTTGGTGGAAGAGAATCAGAACTTACCGACTATATTGCCATCTATATAACGTTTCTGGATGTCAAAGGAGTCTCTTATGTTTCCCTCGGTGATATGGAATATAATGTCAGGCTGAGGACCGGGTGAATATGCAGGAGTCACCGCGCGGAGGAAGATAATCTCTGCGGAGACAACAGGTTACATATATATAACACAGGGAGGAAGAAGAGCAGCACCGGGGGGAAGAAGAGCAGCACCGGGGGGAAGAAGAGCAGCACAGGGAGGAAGAAGAGCAGCACAGGGAGGAAGAAGAGCAGCACAGGGAGGAAGAAGAGCAGCACAGGGAGGAAGAAGAGCAGCACAGGGAGGAAGAAGAGCAGCACCGGGGGGAAGAAGAGCAGCACCGGGGGGAAGAAGAGCAGCACCGGGGGGAAGAAGAGCAGCACAGGGAGGAAGAAGAGCAGCACCGGGGGGAAGAAGAGCAGCACAGGGAGGAAGAAGAGCAGCACAGGGAGGAAGAAGAGCAGCACAGGGAGGAAGAAGAGCAGCACAGGGAGGAAGAAGAGCAGCACAGGGAGGAAGAAGAGCAGCACAGGGAGGAAAAAGAGCAGCACAGGGAGGAAAAAGAGCGGCACAGGGAGGAAGAAGAGCGGCACAGGGAGGAAGAAGAGCGGCACAGGGAGGAAGAAGAGCGGCACAGGGAGGAAGTGAGCGGCACAGGGAGGAAGAAGAGCAGCACAGGGAGGAAGAAGAGCGGCAGAGGGAGGAAGAAGAGCAGCACAGGGAGGAAGAAGAGCAGCACAGGGAGGAAGAAGAGCGGCACAGGGAGGAAAAAGAGCGGCACAGGGAGGAAGAAGAGCGGCACAGGGAGGAAGAAGAGCAGCAAAGGGAGGAAGAAGAGCAGCACAGGGAGGAAAAAGAGCAGCACAGGGAGGAAAAAGAGCAGCACAGGGAGGAAGAAGAGCAGCACAGGGAGGAAGAAGAGCGGCACAGGGAGGAAGAAGAGCAGCACAGGGAGGAAGTGAGCGGCACAGGGAGGAAGAAGAGCAGCACAGGGAGGAAGAAGAGCAGCACAGGGAGGAAGAAGAGCAGCACAGGGAGGAAGAAGAGCAGCACAGAGAGGAAGAAGAGCAGCACAGGGAGGAAGAAGAGCAGCACAGGGAGGAAGAAGAGCAGCACAGGGAGGAAGAAGAGCAGCACAGGGAGGAAGAAGAGCAGTAAAGAGAGGAAGAAGAGCAGCACAGGGAGGAAGAAGAGCAGCACAGGGAGGAAGAAGAGCAGCACAGGGAGGAAGAAGAGCAGCACAGGGAGGAAGAAGAGCAGCACAGGGAGGAAGAAGAGCAGCACAGAGAGGAAGAAGAGCAGCACAGGGAGGAAGAAGAGCAGCACAGGGAGGAAGAAGAGCAGCACAGGGAGGAAAAAAAGCAGCACAGGGAGGAAGAAGAGCAGCACAGGGAGGAAGAAGAGCGGGGCAGGGAGGAAGAAGAGCAGCACAGGGAGGAAGAAGAGCAGCACAGGGAGGAAGAAGAGCAACACAGGGAGGAAGAAGAGCAGCACAGGGAGGAAGAAGAGCAGCACAGGGAGGAAGAAGAGCGGGACAGGGAGGAAGAAGAGCAGCACCGGGGGGAAGAAGAGCAGCACAGGGAGGAAGAAGAGCAGCACAAGGAGGAAGAAGAGCAGCACAGGGAGGAAGAAGAGAGGCACAGGGAGGAAGAAGACCAGCACAGGGAGGAAGAAGAGCAGCACAGGGAGGAAGAAGACCAGCACAGGGAGGAAGAAGAGCAGCACAGGGAGGAAGAAGAGCAGCACAGGGAGCAAGAAGAGCAGCACAGGGAGGAAGAAGAGCAGCACAGGGGAGAAAACTCCAGATTTTGGGGATAGTGACATAGATTATGTAAAACATTCTATACAGTGGCATTTAAAAGTTTAAACACCCCTGGTCTTCCAGTCCTGTGAGATTCCTTGCTCGTCTTGCATGCACTGCTCTTCCTTGGAAAAGTCTTCCAGTTCTGTGAGATTCCTGGCTCATCTTGCATGCACTGCTCTTCCTTGGAAAGGTCTTCCAGCTCTGTGAGATTCCTGGCTCATCTTGCATATACTGCTCTTCCTTGGAAAAGTCTTCCCTTCCTGTGAGATTCCTGGCTCATCTTGCATATACTGCTCTTCCTTGGATAAGTCTTCCAGCTCTGTGAGATTCCTGGCTCATCTTGCATGCATTACTCTTCCTTGGAAATGTCTTCCAGTTCTGTGAGATTCCTGGCTTGTCTTGTATGTAGTGCTCTTCTTTGGAGATGTCTTCCAGTTTTGTGATATTCCTAGCTTGTCTTGCATGCCCTGCTCTTCCTTGGAAAAGTCTTCCCTTCCTGTGAGATTCTTGGCTCATCTTGCATATACTGCTCTTCCTTGGATAAGTCTTCCAGCTCTGTGAGATTCCTGGCTCATCTTGCATGCATTACTCTTCCTTGGAAATGTCTTCCAGTTCTGTGAGATTCCTGGCTTGTCTTGCATGCACTGCTCTTCCTTGGAGAAGTCTTCCAGCTCTGTGAGATTCCTTGGTCATCTTGTATGTAGTTCTCTTCCTTTGAAAAGTCTTCCAGTTCTGTGAGATTCCTGGCTCATCTTGCATGTACTGCTCTTCCTTGCAAAAGTCTTCCAGTTCTGTGAGATTCATAGCTTGTCTTGTATGTAGTGCTCTTCTTTGGAGATGTCTTCCAGTTTTGTGATATTCCTAGCTTGTCTTGCATGCCCTGCTCTTCCTTGGAGAAGTCTTCCAGTTTTGTGAGATTCCTAGCTTGTCTTGCATGCCCTGCTCTTCCTTGGAGAAGTCTTACAGCTCTGTGAGATTCCTTGCTAATTTTGCATGTACTGCTGTTTCTTGGAGACGTCATCCAGTTCTGCGAGGTTCCTTCGTCGTCTTACATGCACTGCTCTTTTGGGGTCTAGCCACAGATTTTCTATGATGTTTAGATCTGGGGACTGTGAGGGCCACTGCAGAACCTTCAACTTGTGCCTTTTGAGGTCGTCTATTGTGGATTTTGATATGTGTTAGGATCATATCCATTTGTAGAAGCCATCCTCTTTTCAACTTCAGCTTTTTTTCCAGATGGTGTTATGTTTGGAACAATAATTTGTTGAAGTTTCATTGAATCCATTCTTCCCTCTAACCGTGAAATGGTCTCCATGCCATTGGGTACAACACAACCCCAAAGCATGATTGATCCACCCCCATGCTTAATGGTTGGAGAGATATTCTTTTCCTGAAATTCTGTGCCATTTTTTCTCCACACAAACCATCATTGTGGCAGAATTCTACTTTCACCTCATCAGTCCACAAGACTTGTTTTAAAAATGCATCATGCTTGTTTATACCATCTTTTGCATACTTCTGACACTGAATTTTATGGTGAGGAGACAGGAAAGGTTTTCTTCTGAAGATTCTTCCATGAAGGCCATATTTGTGCAGGTGTCTCTGAACAGTAGAAGAATGTACCACAACTCCAGAATCTGCAAAATTTTCTTGAAGGTCTTTTGCAGTCATGCAGGGGTTTCTGATTAGCCTCTCTAGTAATCGTATGAGCAGCTCTCACAGAAATGTTGCTTGGTCTTCCAGCTTATCTTGACATCCAATGTTATTGCCATTTCTTAATTACATTTTTAACTGAGGAAGAGCCAAATATTTTCAAGTTGCTATCTTCTTATAGCTTTTTCCTGCTTTGTGGGCCTCCACTATTCTCATTTTCAGAGTGCTAGGCAGCTGCTTAGACGAACCCATGGCTGCTTTTTTTTTGGCACAAGGTTAGAGGAGGCTGGGATTTATAAAGCTGTGACATTTGCATCATCTGTACTTTCCTAACGATGATAGTGAACAAACCGTAACCCTAACAGGCTAATTAAGGTCTAACAACTTGGTTGAATTTATCTGACCACACAAATCTTCAAGGGTGCCAAAACCTTTGCATCGGCCTATTTTCCTTTTTGTAATTTTTAAAATGTAAAAGATGATATATTTTTTGCCTAAAATACAAAGGAAATGTGTCATCTTTAACTTTATGCCTTTTAGAGATCATTTCCTCTTCAACTTGCTTAACTGTTCACAATAAAGGTAATTTTGACCAGGGGTGCCCAAACTTTTACAAACCACTGTATATGGCAAGCAACAGGCCTTCAGTATGAAGTAATAGCCTTCTGTAGTGTTGGAAAAGTTGATTGCAGCAATGAGTTAGAGACAGTTTGCTCAGCCTTGTGACAGACTGCTGGCAAGCACTTCAGCAGCACTTCCTTCACACAAAAACAATCTCTTGTTTCCCTCACAGTGCAACACTGGACACATTCACTGTGCTGGTCACAGCTTCTTTTCACGGTCTTCTATCTTGGTAGTAAAACTTTTTATTAACTGTTTTCTGGAAACACACACTTCTTTCAGTTGCTGCATTACAATTCCTCACACGGGGCACTTTTATCTATCTCATTCAGCAGCTCAGTGTGTTAACTGTTTATGCTTTGTATTCATCACCTAAGACATCACTCTTGCTATTGGCTCAGTGTCTGATCAAGTTAGACCCGGAGAATTTCTTGTATAAAATGTATTGATGCACAAGACAACTCAGTAAGCTCACCTTCTGGACGACTGAATTCCCTGGACGTGGGCAAGGAGAGGACAGTGTTGGATATAGAGTGGATGGGATCTGTTATGCAGCTGAAGTCGTTCGGTTTGCAGGATTTAATACAGCGACTGTTGTCTGATCTCTCATACCTGGAATGTGGAAGCAGAGGGTAATGTCAACCATGATCAAAATTAAAGTAATATACATTGTAATATATTCAGTGTCCCCATAACATTGACAGTCATAGTCAGCACACCAATAACATTGACAGTCATAGTCAGCACACCAATAACATTGACAATCATAGTCAGCACACCAATAACATTGACAGTCATAGTCAGCACGCCAATAACATTAACGGTCATAGTCAGCACACCAATAACATTGACAGCCATAGTCAGCACATCAATAACATTGACAGTCATAGTCAGCACGCCAATAACATTGACAGTCATAGACAGCACACCAATAACATTGACAGTCATAGTCAGCACACCAATAACATTGACAGCCATAGTCAGCACATCAATAACATTGACAGTCATAGTCAGCACACTAATAACATTGACAGTCATAGTCAGCACACCAATAACATTGACAATCATAGTCAGCATTCCAATAACATTGACAGTCATAGTCAGCACATCAATAACATTGACAGTCATAGTCAGCACACCAATAACATTGACAGTCATAGTTAGCACACCAATAATATTGACAGTCATAGTCAGCACACCAATAACATTGACAGTCATAGTCAGCACACCAATAACATTGACAGCCATAGTCAGCACACCAATAACATTGACAGTCATAGTCAGCCACCAATAGCATTGACAGTCATAGTCAGCACATCAATAACATTGACAGTCATAGTCAGCACACCAATAACATTGACAGTCATAGTCAGCCACCAATAGCATTGACAGTCATAGTCAGCACACCAATAACATTGACAGTCATAGTCAGCCACCAATAGCATTGACAGTCATAGTCAGCACATCAATAACATTGACAGTCATAGTCAGCCACCAATAACATTGACAGCCATAGTCAGCACACCAATAACATTGACAGTCATAGTCAGCACATCAATAACATTGACAGTCATAGTCAGCACATCAATAACATTGACAGTCATAGTCAGCACACCAATAACATTGACAATCATAGTCAGCATTCCAATAACATTGACAGTCATAGTCAGCACATCAATAATATTGACAGTCATAGTCAGCCACCAATAGCATTGACAGTCATAGTCAGCACATCAATAACATTGACAGTCATAGTCAGCACACCAATAACATTGACGGCCATAGTCAGCACATCAATAACATTGACAGTCATAGTCAGCACGCCAATAACATTGACAGTCATAGTCAGCACACCAATAACATTGACAGCCATAGTCAGCACATCAATAACATTGACAGTCATAGTCAGCACACCAATAACATTGACAGTCATAGTCAGCACACCAATAACATTGACAATCATAGTCAGCATTCCAATAACATTGACGGTCATAGTCAGCACACCAATAACATTGACAGTCATAGTCAGCACACCAATAACATTGACAGTCATAGTCAGCACACCAATAATATTGACAGTCATAGTCAGCACACCAATAACATTGACAGTCATAGTCAGCACACCAATAACATTGACAGTCATAGTCAGCACACCAATAACATTGACAGTCATAGTCAGCACACCAATAATATTGACAGTCATAGTCAGCACACCAGTAACATTGACAGTCATAGTCAGCACACCAATAACATTGACAGCCATAGTCAGCACATCAATAACATTGACAGTCATAGTCAGCACACCAATAACATTGACAATCATAGTCAGCATTCCAATAACATTGACAGTCATAGTCAGCACATCAATAATATTGACAGTCATAGTCAGCCACCAATAGCATTGACAGTCATAGTCAGCACATCAATAACATTGACAGTCATAGTCAGCACACCAATAACATTGACGGCCATAGTCAGCACATCAATAACATTGACAGTCATAGTCAGCACGCCAATAACATTGACAGTCATAGTCAGCACACCAATAACATTGACAGCCATAGTCAGCACATCAATAACATTGACAGTCATAGTCAGCACACCAATAACATTGACAGTCATAGTCAGCACACCAATAACATTGACAATCATAGTCAGCATTCCAATAACATTGACGGTCATAGTCAGCACACCAATAACATTGACAGTCATAGTCAGCACACCAATAACATTGACAGTCATAGTCAGCACACCAATAATATTGACAGTCATAGTCAGCACACCAATAACATTGACAGTCATAGTCAGCACACCAATAACATTGACAGTCATAGTCAGCACACCAATAACATTGACAGTCATAGTCAGCACACCAATAATATTGACAGTCATAGTCAGCACACCAGTAACATTGACAGTCATAGTCAGCACACCAGTAACATTGACAGTCATAGTCAGCACACCAATAACATTGACAGCCATAGTCAGCACATCAATAACATTGACAGTCATAGTCAGCACATCAATAACATTGACAGTCATAGTCAGCACACCAACAACATTGACAGTCATAGTCAGCACACCAATAACATTGACAGTCATAGTCAGCACACCAATAACATTGACAGTCATAGTCAGCACACCAATAACATTGACAGTCATAGTCAGCACACCAATAACATTGACAGTCATAGACAGCACACCAATAACATTGACAGTCATAGTCAGCACACCAATAACATTGACAGCCATACTCAGCACATCAATAACATTGACAGTCATAGTCAGCACACCAATAACATTGACAGTCATAGTCAGCACACCAATAACATTGACAGTCATAGACAGCACACCAACAACATTGACAGTCATAGTCAGCACACCAATAACATTGACAGTCATAGTCAGCACACCAATAACATTGACAGTCATAGTCAGCACACCAATAACATTGACAGTCATAGTCAGCACACCAATAACATTGACAGTCATAGTCAGCACACCAATAACATTGACAGTCATAGACAGCACACCAATAACATTGACAGTCATAGTCAGCACACCAATAACATTGACAGTCATAGTCAGCACACCAATAACATTGACAGTCATAGTCAGCACACCAATAACATTGACAGTCATAGTCAGCACACCAATAACATTGACAGTCATAGACAGCACACCAATAACATTGACAGTCATAGTCAGCACACCAATAACATTGACAGTCATAGACAGCACACCAATAACATTGACAGTCATAGTCAGCACACCAATAACATTGACAGCCATAGTCAGCACACCAATAACATTGACAGCCATAGTCAGCACATCAATAACATTGACAGTCATAGTCAGCACACTAATAACATTGACAGTCATAGTCAGCACACCAATAACATTGACAATCATAGTCAGCATTCCAATAACATTGACAGTCATAGTCAGCACATCAATAACATTGACAGTCATAGTCAGCACACCAATAACATTGACAGTCATAGTTAGCACACCAATAATATTGACAGTCATAGTCAGCACACCAATAACATTGACAGTCATAGTCAGCCACCAATAGCATTGACAGTCATAGTCAGCACATCAATAACATTGACAGTCATAGTCAGCCACCAATAACATTGACAGCCATAGTCAGCCACCAATAGCATTGACAGTCATAGTCAGCACATCAATAACATTGACAGTCATAGTCAGCCACCAATAGCATTGACAGTCATAGTCAGCACATCAATAACATTGACAGTCATAGTCAGCCACCAATAGCATTGACAGTCATAGTCAGCCACCAATAACATTGACAGCCATAGTCAGCCACCAATAGCATTGACAGTCATAGTCAGCACATCAATAACATTGACAGTCATAGTCAGCCACCAATAACATTGACAGCCATAGTCAGCCACCAATAGCATTGACAGTCATAGTCAGCACATCAATAACATTGACAGTCATAGTCAGCACATCAATAACATTGACAGTCATAGTCAGCACACCAATAACATTGACAATCATAGTCAGCATTCCAATAACATTGACAGTCATAGTCAGCACACCAATAACATTGACAATCATAGTCAGCATTCCAATAACATTGACAGCCATAGTCAGCACACCAATAACATTGACAGTCATAGTCAGCACACCAATAACATTGACAGTCATAGTCAGCACACCAATAACATTGACAGTCATAGTCAGCACATCAATAATATTGACAGTCATAGTCAGCCACCAATAGCATTGACAGTCATAGTCAGCACATCAATAACATTGACAGTCATAGTCAGCACACCAATAACATTGACGGCCATAGTCAGCACATCAATAACATTGACAGTCATAGTCAGCACGCCAATAACATTGACAGTCATAGTCAGCACACCAATAACATTGACAGCCATAGTCAGCACATCAATAACATTGACAGTCATAGTCAGCACACCAATAACATTGACAGTCATAGTCAGCACACCAATAACATTGACAATCATAGTCAGCATTCCAATAACATTGACGGTCATAGTCAGCACACCAATAACATTGACAGTCATAGTCAGCACACCAATAACATTGACAGTCATAGTCAGCACACCAATAATATTGACAGTCATAGTCAGCACACCAATAACATTGACAGTCATAGTCAGCACACCAATAACATTGACAGTCATAGTCAGCACACCAATAACATTGACAGTCATAGTCAGCACACCAATAATATTGACAGTCATAGTCAGCACACCAGTAACATTGACAGTCATAGTCAGCACACCAGTAACATTGACAGTCATAGTCAGCACACCAATAACATTGACAGCCATAGTCAGCACATCAATAACATTGACAGTCATAGTCAGCACATCAATAACATTGACAGTCATAGTCAGCACACCAACAACATTGACAGTCATAGTCAGCACACCAATAACATTGACAGTCATAGTCAGCACACCAATAACATTGACAGTCATAGTCAGCACACCAATAACATTGACAGTCATAGTCAGCACACCAATAACATTGACAGTCATAGACAGCACACCAATAACATTGACAGTCATAGTCAGCACACCAATAACATTGACAGCCATACTCAGCACATCAATAACATTGACAGTCATAGTCAGCACACCAATAACATTGACAGTCATAGTCAGCACACCAATAACATTGACAGTCATAGACAGCACACCAATAACATTGACAGTCATAGTCAGCACACCAATAACATTGACAGCCATAGTCAGCACATCAATAACATTGACAGTCATAGTCAGCACACTAATAACATTGACAGTCATAGTCAGCACACCAATAACATTGACAATCATAGTCAGCATTCCAATAACATTGACAGTCATAGTCAGCACATCAATAACATTGACAGTCATAGTCAGCACACCAATAACATTGACAGTCATAGTTAGCACACCAATAATATTGACAGTCATAGTCAGCACACCAATAACATTGACAGTCATAGTCAGCCACCAATAGCATTGACAGTCATAGTCAGCACATCAATAACATTGACAGTCATAGTCAGCCACCAATAACATTGACAGCCATAGTCAGCACATCAATAACATTGACAGTCATAGTCAGCACATCAATAACATTGACAGTCATAGTCAGCACACCAATAACATTGACAATCATAGTCAGCATTCCAATAACATTGACAGTCATAGTCAGCACACCAATAACATTGACAATCATAGTCAGCATTCCAATAACATTGACAGCCATAGTCAGCACACCAATAACATTGACAGTCATAGTCAGCACACCAATAACATTGACAGTCATAGTCAGCACACCAATAACATTGACAGTCATAGTCAGCACATCAATAATATTGACAGTCATAGTCAGCCACCAATAGCATTGACAGTCATAGTCAGCACATCAATAACATTGACAGTCATAGTCAGCACACCAATAACATTGACGGCCATAGTCAGCACATCAATAACATTGACAGTCATAGTCAGCACGCCAATAACATTGACAGTCATAGACAGCACACCAATAACATTGACAGTCATAGTCAGCACACCAATAACATTGACAGTCATAGTCAGCACACCAATAACATTGACAGTCATAGTCAGCACACCAATAACATTGACAGTCATAGTAAGCACACCAATAACATTGACAGTCATAGTCAGCACACCAGTAACATTGACGGTCATAGTCAGCACACCAATAACATTGACGGTCATAGTCAGCACACCAATAACATTGACAGTCATAGTCAGCACACCAATAACATTGACAGTCATAGTCAGCACATCAATAACATTGACAGTCATAGTCAGCACACCAATAACATTGACAGTCATAGTCAGCACACCAATAACATTGACAGTCATAGTCAGCACAACAATAACATTGACAGTCATAGTCAGCACACCAATAACATTGACAGTCATAGTCAGCACATCAATAACATTGACAGTCATAGTCAGCACACCAATAACATTGACAGTCATAGTCAGCACACCAATAACATTGACGGTCATAGTCAGCACAACAATAACATTGACAGTCATAGTCAGCACACCAATAACATTGACAGTCATAGTCAGCACACCAATAACATTGACAGTCATAGTCAGCACACCAATAATATTGACGGTCATAGTCAGCACACCAATAACATTGACAGTCATAGTCAGCACACCAATAACATTGACAGTCATAGTCAGCACACCAATAACATTGACAGTCATAGTCAGCACACCAATAACATTGACGGTCATAGTCAGCACAACAATAACATTGACAGTCATAGTCAGCACACCAATAACATTGACAGTCATAGTCAGCACACCAATAACATTGACAGTCATAGTAAGCACACCAATAACATTGACAGTCATAGTCAGCACACCAATAATATTGACAGTCATAGTCAGCACATCAATAACATTGACAGTCATAGTCAGCACACCAATAACATTGACAGTCATAGTCAGCACACCAATAACATTGACAGTCATAGTCAGCACACCAATAACATTGACAGTCATAGTCAGCACACCAATAACATTGACAGCCATAGTCAGCACACCAATAACATTGACAGTCATAGTCAGCACACCAATAACATTGACAGCCATAGTCAGCACATCAATAACATTGACAGTCATAGTCAGCACACCAATAATATTGACGGTCATAGTCAGCAGACCAATAACATTGACGGTCATAGTCAGCAGACCAATAACATTGACGGTCATAGTCAGCACATCAATAACATTGACAGTCATAGTCAGCACACCAATAACATTGACGGTCATAGTCAGCACACCAATAACATTGACAGTCATAGTCAGCACATCAATAACATTGACAGTCATAGTCAGCACACCAATAACATTGACAGTCATAGTCAGCACACCAATAACATTGACAGTCATAGTCAGCACATCAATAACATTGACAGTCATAGTCAGCACACCAATAACATTGACGGTCATAGTCAGCACACCAATAACATTGACAGTCATAGTCAGCACACCAATAATATTGACAGTCATAGTCAGCACACCAATAACATTGACAGTCATAGTCAGCACACCAATAATATTGACAGTCATAGTCAGCACACCAATAATATTGACAGTCATAGTCAGCACACCAATAATATTGACAGTCATAGTCAGCACACCAATAACATTGACAGTCATAGTCAGCACACCAATAACATTGACAGTCATAGTCAGCACACCAATAACATTGACAGCCATAGTCAGCACACCAATAATATTGACAGTCATAGTCAGCACACCAATAACATTGACAGCCATAGTCAGCACACCAATAATATTGACAGTCATAGTCAGCACACCAATAATATTGACAGTCATAGTCAGCACACCAATAACATTGACAGTCATAGTCAGCACACCAATAACATTGACGGTCATAGTCAGCACACCAATAACATTGACAGTCATAGTCAGCACACCAATAATATTGACAGTCATAGTCAGCACACCAATAATATTGACAGTCATAGTCAGCACACCAATAATATTGACAGTCATAGTCAGCACACCAATAACATTGACAGTCATAGTCAGCACACCAATAACATTGACAGTCATAGTCAGCACACCAATAATATTGACAGCCATAGTAAGCACACCAATAACATTGACAGCCATAGTCAGCACACCAATAATATTGACAGTCATAGTCAGCACACCAATAATATTGACAGTCATAGTCAGCACACCAATAACATTGACAGTCATAGTCAGCACACCAATAACATTGACAGTCATAGTCAGCACACCAATAATATTGACAGCCATAGTAAGCACACCAATAACATTGACAGTCATAGTCAGCACATCAATAACATTGACAGTCATAGTCAGCACACCAATAATATTGACAGTCATAGTCAGCACACCAATAATATTGACAGTCATAGTCAGCACACCAATAACATTGACAGTCATAGTCAGCACATCAATAACATTGACAGTCATAGTCAGCACACCAATAACATTGACAGTCATAGTCAGCACACCAATAACATTGACGGTCATAGTCAGCACACCAATAACATTGACAGTCATAGTAAGCGCCTCCATATCTTTAAAAGTAATAGTTAATGCCTGTAACAGTGACAGCCAAAGTCCATGTCCCCATATTATTGACAACCAGTCATCACCCTTAACACTGACAGCCACCGTTAGTGCTCCAGTCCATAACATTGACAACCATAGTCAAAGTCAATGCCCCCATAAGTCACAGTCATAGTTAGTCAGTGCCCCCATAATATTGATACATCATAGTCTATGACCCCATAACATTGACAGTATAGTATGTGCTCTTATGATATTGACAGCCATAGTGCCTCCATAACATTAAAAATCAGTGTCCCCATAATATTGTGAGCCATAATCAGCACCCTCATTACATTGACAACTATAGCCAGCTATAGTTTTATTGACAACCATACCACTGACAGCAATAGTCAGTGCCCCACAACACTAACAGCCATAGTCAGTGCCCCCAAACACTGACAGCCATAGTCAGTACCCCATAACATTGACAGCCATAGTAAGTGCCTCCATAACACTGACAGACAAAGGCAATGCTCCCATAACACTGACAGCCATAGTCAGTGCCCCCATAACACTGACAGCCATAGTCAGTGCCCCCATAACACTGACAGCCATAGTAAGTGCCTCCATAACACTGACAGACAAAGGCAATGCTCCCATAACACTGACAGCCATAGTCAGTGCCCCCATAACACTGACAGCCATAGTCAGTGCCCCCATAACACTGACAGCCATAGTAAGTGCCTCCATAACACTGACAGCCATAGTCAGTGCCCCCATAACATTGACAGCCATAGTAAGTGCCGCCATAACACTGACAAAGGCAATGCTCCCATAACACTGACAGCCATAGTCAGTGCCCCCATAACAGTGACAGCCATCATCGTCTATGTAGGCTGCTCAGAGAACTGAATAATGAGGCCTATATTGGATGTCTCTCTGGTGGGCTCCATTATCTTGTTGCTATGAGCAGTCACCCATAGCAACCAAATACGATTTAAGCTTTCACTATTCTGAGGTCCTTTGGAAAATGAAAGCAGGTCCCTGATTGGTTGCCATGGGTGACTACTTCACTTTTCCCATGCACCAGTTTTGATATATGGTCCCGTAACCAAAACCAATAGATCTCTAATCTCCTGATACATTGGGGTCCTATGGTGGGCCTCCCCTACTTAACAGACATTTGTGGCATATCCTTTGAAAGACCCCTTTATGGAGTAGTTCCTCCCTTCTATATACAGACCTTTAAAAATTCCTTTATTTGTCTAATTGCTAAAAAAAAAGACCTTTTTATGTCATCCCTATATTTTAGGACATTAATTGACAATCAAAATGGCTGCCATTCCTGCATTTATATAGAGGCATGCTTATCAACGTGATTGAATACCCTGAGCCTCCATGACCACCCACTTTTGGGCAGAGTTTACACAAACCCCTCCTTTTAAGCCAGGGTGGGCCCCGAATTTCCCTGGGCGCTATCTAAAAATTTGAGACAATCCCAGATTATTTAGGAATTTCAGAGACAACTGGGTGGTATATGGGTGGGGGTCCAAAAGTGGGTGCTCCCAGGCAGACCGAGAGCATTACTGCGAGGGGCGAGGGATGTTCTCGGAAAGGGGATGGGACTTAAGCACCCCTAAAAATGTAATCAGCTCTTCTCTATGAGCATCTTTGTGATGACCACACCCACTTGGCTAAATAGAGTACAAGAGAGGGGGCAAATCTCAGGAACAAGGGTGGAGCTGGAAAATCTGCTACATATTAGAGGGGTCCCTTGACAATAAGATGCTGACAAAGTCCCCCAAAGCTGTAATCTATGGGGAATCCTGGCATTAAGTGTCTCCCTACAGCGCCCCCGCAGGAGAACGTAGGAATTACACAGTACAGTCCTCCAAAGTAAGAGACTTTATAACAACTCGCTCATCACATCTGGGTTTTGTAAAAACTTTTATTTCTATGAAAATACTTTGTAGTATTCCTCTGTTATTCCTCCTGGAAATATCTGTAAAAGTTAAAAATTGGGTATTACCATTTTCTTTGATTATAGAGGGAGATGACCCAAAACACTAACACTGTCAACACTATTTGAATAGTACACATGCAACCTACTGACATACAGGAATGATTCAAAAAAAGAGAACAAAGAGCAGAAATGCATCAAAAACAGGGCAGCGGCAGGTTGAAAGTCAAGTGACCAAACATAGTGAATCACCAAAGGTTGGTTAGACAGAGTGACCAACCTGCTATACCATGTAAAGCTGCTTAATAGTAAAAATAATTAGAAACGAACATCACAAGTACAAAGTTCAAAAGACATAAAAGGATAATTACCAGGTCTGAGTGGCAAAGCACCCCGACGCACGTTTTGCAGCCTCTGACGATGCTATGGCCGCTACATCATGAGGGAAAAATTCAGTGATGCACCTGCAGTGCAGCTCTAAAATACGCTCCTGGAGCGGAAACAGCCACAAACATTTTGGAGACTGGAGGAGATAGCGGCGCATGCACACACTCGTCAACCGGACCCTTGGTTGCACGTCCTGGCTCCCGCATGTGCACATTGGCACGCTGACTGCCTGGGCAACATCATAGGTCTCGTCGGCGCATGATGAAGCGGCCATAGCATCTTCAGAGGCTGCGAAACGTGCGTCGGGGTCCCTTGTCACTTACAGACCTGGTAATTATCCTTTATATCTTCTTCACTCTATACTTGTGATGTTCATTTCTAATTACTTTTACTATTAAGCAGCTTTACATGGTATAGCAGGTTGGTCACTCTGTCTAACCACCCTTTGGTGATTCACTATGTTTGGTCATTTGACTTTCAACCTGCCTCTGCCCTGTTTTTGATGCAGTTATACCTCATTGTATGAAACTTACATCCATGCTCCCGGGTCTGTGATTGACACCCACTAATCCCATTCTCCTTTCATTTTAATCCTTGCTTCTTTATGTATGCCCGCTGCACCTTGACACTCATTAAATATATTTTCTAAACAGCAATTCTGCTCTTTGGTCTCCTTTTTTGAATTGATCATGATGAGCTGCTGGTAACCAAATGTGGATTCGCCCACTTTTTGACTTACCGATTTATGAATATTATCCTATGTAAATTATTAATGACCTACAGGAATGGTAATACCCAGTTATTTTTTTTTTTTATACATTTCCAGGAGGAATAATAGAGGAACTTCCTAATTCAAAGGCACACATGCTATTGATATAAGGGAATAGTGACACCCAATTATCACTTTATTCATACATTTCCAGGAGGCATAACAGAGGGTCAATATGCAACCTACTGACAAACAGGAATGATAACATCCAGTTATTTTTGTATACATTTCCAGGAGGAATAACAGAGGAATCTCATAATTCAAAGGAACACACCCTAGTGATATAAAGGAATGGGAACACCCAATAATCACTTTATTCATACGTTTCCAAGAGGAATAACAAAGAGTCAACTTGCAAATAGGAATGGTAACACCCATTTGTTATTTTTTTATACATTTCCAAGAGGAATAACAGAGGAACTTCATAATTCAAAGTAACACACCCTATTGATATAAGGGAATAGTGATACCCAATTATCACTTTATTCATACATTTCCAGGAGGAATAACAGAGGGTCACGTGCAAATAGGAATGGTAACACCCAGTTATTTTTTTATACATTTTCAGGCGGAATAACAGAGGAACTTCATAATTCAAAGTAACACACCCTATCGATATAAGGGAATAGTGATACCCAATTATCACTTTATTCATAAATTTCCAGGAGGAATAACAGAGGGTCAACATGCAAATAGGAATGGTAACACCCAGTTATTTTTTTTTATACATTTTCAGGAGGAATAACAGAGGAACTTCATAATTCAGAGGAACACACCCTATTGATAGAAGGGAATAGTGACCCCCAATTATCACTTTATTCATACATTTCCAGGAGGAATAACAGAGGGTCAATGTAATGCAAAATTTCAAAGGAAAGATCCAACTCCAGAATTGCCGTGTTAGGGAGCAGGCAAGTATTTACAGACATGGACCGATCCTAGGCGACCCAAACCAGGCCAACAATCGCATGCAACAAAGTCTACTTTATTGAATTTGAGAAAAAAGCGGAAAAAAAAATATAAAAATTAAAATAAAAAATAATAAAAAAGAGGATGAGGATGAGCCCCATCGCTTCAAAGCTCTGCCGTGACAAAGACGTGAAGTTTGGCTATAAACGTGTTCAAGGTCCCATGTCGAATGAGATCCATCTGGATAATTAGGAGGAAGTCCTGGGGCTCTGTGATTGGCTGCTGGACGGCCACGAGGCCACTGTGGGAGTTCACGTTTTTGGTGACGAAATAACCCTTCTCGTTCCCGCTGGTTATGGACAGCTGAATGTTATCGCCAGGAAGAGCATGAGAGGGACCCATGCGGAAAATGTCGGTGGGGACTGGGATGTTGGTGGGGAAGGATAGGTGGTGATAGGTAATTCTCAGGGGTTGGCTCTGGCACTCATTGTCAAAACAAGGCAAGCGCTCGCAGCGGCTGCAAGAAAAGTGAGAGACAAGAAAAGAGAAGAATTAGTGCGCGTGAAGCGAGCGTGTCAGCAGAGCAGAAGAGACTACAGATCGAGGGGCCTAGGGTAAAGTAGCTCAAGCCATCAGAATACTTTTAACACCTCAAAAGTCCCCCCAAAAAAATTGTACAAATTAATTTTTTACTTTACATAGTAATTCTCTATTGACATCCGGAGCTGCATTCATAATTCGGCTCAATTCTATATGGATTCTGAGCTCTATACACACAATGAGCCAGCAGAGGGCAGCAGTGAGGCTCGATGGCATGTCGCTGAAGAGCTAACTGGAAACTGGCAGAATTTTTGGGAAGCTTTGGATGTGAATGGAGTAGAAAACTTATTTTGTGCCCAAGCAAAGATTCAAAAGATCCCAAAAAATTCACAGGACCCTGGTCCACATCGCCACCAAACCAGATCCCTGCAAATTTCCTCCTACCCGGGGGGTTTACTTAACCACAGCCCCTTTTTTGGATCACTACATGCCCAAATTTGCCAGGACTGTTTTCAAAAATTTGAGACAATCCTGACAAATTTGGGACAATTATGGCATCTATTGCTCAGCCGGCACTAGTAATCAGATTTTTGGCTTGGCAGCCATTGCTCAGCCGGCACTAGTATTCAAATTTTTGGCTTGGCATCCATTGCTCAATCAGCACTAGTAATCAGATTTTTGGCTTGGTATCTATAGATCAGCCGGCACTAGTAATCAGATTTTTGGCTTGGCATCCATTGCTCAGCCGAAACTAGTATTCAGATTTTTGGCTTGGCATCTATTGCTCAGCCAGCACTAGTAATCAGATTTTTGCCTTGGCATCCATTGCTCAGCCGAAACTAGTATTCAGATTTTTGGCTTGGCATCCATTGCTCAGCCGGCACTAGTAATGAGATTTTTGGCTTGGCATCCATTGCTCAGTAGGCACTAGTAATGAAATTTTTGGCTTGGCATCCATTGCTCAGCCAAAACTAGTATTCAGATTTTTGGCTTGGCATCCATTGCTCAGCCAGCACTAGTAATCAGATTTTTGCCTTGGCATCCATTGCTCAGCCGAAACTAGTATTCAGATTTTTGGCTTGGCATCCATTGCTCAGCCAGCACTAGTAATCAGATTTTTGCCTTGGCATCCATTGCTCAGCCGAAACTAGTATTCAGATTTTTGGCTTGGCATCCATTGCTCAGCCGGCACTAGTACTCGGATTTTTGGCTTGGCATCCATAGCTCAGCCAGCACTAGTAATAAGATTTTTGGCTTGGCATCCATAGCTCAGCAGGCACTAGTAATGAGATTTTTGGCTTGGCATCCATAGCTCAGCAGGCAATAGTAATGAAATTTTTGGCTTGGCATCCATTGCTCAGCCAGCACTAGTAATCAGATTTTTGGCTTGGCATCCATTACTCAGCCGGCACTAGTAATCAAATTTTGGCTTGGCATCTATTGCTCAGCCAGCACTAGTAATGAGATTTTTGGCTTGGCATCCATTGCTCAGCCAGCACTAGTAATCAGATTTTTGGCTTGGCATCCATTGCTCAGCCAGCACTAGTAATAAGATTTTTGGCTTGGCATCCATTGCTCAGCCAGCACTAGTAATGAGATTTTTGGCTTGGCATCCATTGCTCAGCCAGCACTAGTAATGAGATTTTTGGCTTGGCATCCATTGCTCAGCCAGCACTAGTAATGAGATTTTTGGCTTGGCATCCATTGCTCAGCCAGCACTAGTAATGAGATTTTTGGCTTGGTATCTATAGCTCAGCTGGCACTAGTAATGAGATTTTTGGCTTGGCATCCATTGCTCAGCCAGCACTAGTAATCAGATTTTTGGCTTGGCATCCATAGCTCAGCCAGCACTAGTAATCAGATTTTTGGCTTGGCATCCATAGCTCAGCCAGCATTAGTAATCAGAATTTTGGCTTGGCATCCATAGCTCAGTCAGTACAAGTAATGAGATTTTTGGCTTGACATCCATTGCTCAACCGGTACTAGTAATCAGATTTTTGGCTTGGCATCCATAGCTAAGCCGGCACTAGTAATCAGATTTTTGGCTGGATACATGTGACCTTTTACACTTTTATGATTTTTTGAAATATTGGTCAATGGAGTTGGGTGTTAAAAAATATTCCAGAGAGATGGCTTGGCACGACAGCTAGTCTGGAGAACTGGAAGTATAGCACAAATAGGATATGTAGGTGCTGCCCCTTTGACACAAAAACTAGGAACCAAGGAGATAGGAAGGAGCATTTGGTGTACAGATACCGGGTGTGTTTATCAGCAGACCCCAATAAGGTCACATTCTGGGGTCAATTCTGCTCCTGCCTGCAGTCAGCTGGAGACTGCACACTGCTGCCTGTGACGCACACGCTGCTGCGCGGGCGCAGTCTGCAGCCTCTCCTGGGCCTTATACTTACAACTGCCCTTTACAGCATCCCGCTGACATTTTTTGGTATAGTTTACATAGCTTTATATCCTAATGACATGGACAAGGCATCCTGGGACTTGTAGTCACCAGAGATGAAATCTGCAGCAGTGATTTTAATTCTCTTGGGAGTCATGGGAGAAATAGAAGAACCCTATTACAAGGTGACCGGAATGATTTCATGAGTTCTTATTTCTATTAGATTAAAAAAAGCACCATGGAAAAATTTGAGTTTTTCATGATTTTTTTCATTTAGTATAGAACAGCTGGGCTGGTGGTTAGCTATGTCACATGTCATCACCATCCACGTAGTCCAGTACTCAATTACATATCTATATGGTTAGACAGGTCACTGCCTCCATGTCTGTCCTGAAATCCTCTGTGCTGCTTTTTCCACTATTCCCAGCCAGTAACACTGCTTTGTCACATGTAGCCCACTCATCACTAACATAACCAAATAAATGGACAGGTCACTGCCCCCAAAGAAAACCAACACACTTTTCTCCTGCTGCTGTCATCAGTCTCAATCACATGTGATTATTTGGACCGAATGGATCAGCTAAAATCCGGCAGATCCAGTATATTTTACTTACGTCTCTATGGCTTTGCGGTAATTCTTGGGACATTCGAATAACAGACACTTGAATCCTCCTTGGACATTGAAGCAAGTCTCGGAGCCGGAGCAGTTGTGTGTCCCGGTCACACACTCATCCACATCTGTAGAAGAGAGTATATCATATGTAGGAGCAGTATATACTGCAGAGTAATACACTGTATATACTGTATACGACGCTTTCCGAGGCTTCATGCCTTTGCACATACCTTGACAGTTTCGGCCATTAGGGGCCAGTGTGTACCCGGTGGGGGGACAGGTGCAGCGGAAGCTGCCGGGGACATTGTTGCACCGGTAGGAACATATGTGTCCACCGGTGGGGAGAGCGCACTCATCAATATCTATCGGTAGAGGTAATAATAATATTAATTACATAGACAGACCTAGTATAGTATACTGTATGTCAACGGCTGTGGGATGTGTGCGTGTGTGTGTGTAGGGCTGTGGAGTCCAGCATACTGTGTGTGTGTAGGGCTTTGGGGTCCAGTTTACTGTGTGTTGAGGGCTGTGGGGCCCATTATATTGTGCGTGGGAGACTGTGGAGTTCACTTTACTGTGTGGGGAACTGTGGGGTTCAGTACACTGTGTGTGGGGGCTGACGAGTCCAGTATACTGTATGTGGGAGGTTGTCGGGGCCAGTGTACTGTGTGTAGTAGACTGTAGGTTGCAGAATATGGTGTGTGGGTAGCTGTGGGGTCCAGTATACTATGTGTGGGAAGCTGTCGGTTTCAGTATACTGTGTGTAGGGTCTGGCGGTAGGGTCAAGTATATTGTATGTTGAGTGCTGTTGTGTCCAGTGTTCTGTGTGTGGGGAGCTGTGGGGTCCAGTTTACTATGTGTGGGGTCCAGTATACTGTGTGTGGGAGATGAGGGGTCTTGTAAACTGTGTGTGAGGGGCTGTGGAGTCTAGTATACTCTGTGTTGGTGGCTGAGGGGTCCAGTATACTGTGTGTGGGGTGCTGTGGGGTCCAATATGCTGTGTGTGGGAGGCTGTGGGGTCAAGTATACTGTGTGTGGGGTGCTGTGGGGTCCAATATACTGTGTGTGGGAGGCTGTGGGATCCAGTATACAGTGTGTTGGTGGCTGTGGGATCCAATATACTGTGTGTGGGTGGCTGTGGAGTCCAGTATACTGTGCGTGGGAGATGAGGGGTCCAATATACTGTGTGTGGGTGGCTATGGGGTCCAGTATACTGTGTGGGCGGGACGGGGCTGTGGGGTCCAGTATACTGTGTGTGGGAGGCTCTGTGGTCTAGCATACTGTCTGTTGGGGGCTGTGAGGTCCAGTATACTGTGTGTGGGAGATGAGGGGTCTTGTAAACTGCGTGTGAGGGGCTGTGGAGTCTAGTATACTCTTTGCTGGTGACTGTGGGGTCCAGTATACTGTGTGTGTGTAGGATCAGGGGTCCAGTATATTCTTTGGTGGGGGGGATGCAGTCCAGTATACTGTGTGGGGGCTGTGGGGTCTAGTATGCTGTGTGTGGGGGGCTGTGCGGTTCAGTGTATACTCTGTGCATTGCTGTGGGGTCCAATATACTGTGTGTGGGAGGCTGTGGAGTCCAGTATACTCTGTGTGGGAGGCTGTGTGGTCCAGTATTCTCTGTGTGGGGGCTGTGGGGTCCAGTATACAGTGTGTGGGGGACTGTGGGGTACATTTTTATGTGTGTGAGGGGCCGTGGGTCCAGTATACTGGTTGTGAGGGGCTGTGGGGTCCAGTATACTGGTTGTGAGGGGCTGTGGGGTCCAGTATACTGTGTGTGGGGTGCTGTGGGGTCCAGTATACTGGTTGTGAGGGGCTGTGGGGTCCAGTATACTGTGTGTGAGGGGCTGTGGGGTCCAGTATACTGGTTGTGAGGGGCTGTGGGGTCCAGTATACTGTGTGTGAGGGGCTGTAGGGTCTAATGTACTGTGTGTGAGGGGCTGTGGGGTCTAATGTACTGTGTGTGAGGGACTGTGGGGTCCAGTATACGGTGTGTGAGGGGCTGTGGGGTCTAATGTACTGTGTGTGGGGGGCTGTGGGGTCCAGTATACTGTGTGTGAGGGGCTGTGGGGTCCAGTATACTGTGTGTGAGGGGCTGTGGGGTCTAATGTACTGTGTGTGAGGGGCTGTGGGGTCCCGTATACTGTGTGTGGGGGGCTGTGGGGTCCAGTATACTGTGTGTGAGGGGCTGTGGGGTCTAATGTACTGTGTGTGGGGGGCTGTGGGGTCCCGTATACTATGTCTGGAGATGATTGTTTTTCAGAGGTGCTGTTGTTCATAGCACAAGGGGCTAAATAACAGGAGCTTAATAAACTTTATAAAAATCAGTAAATTATATTATTTTGATTTGCTCAATAATCAATAAAATTAATATTTACCATAAAATAATAATAATAATAATAATAATAATAATATTGTTATGATAATATTGAACATATTGTGGTCTGGGCCTCTGTCCGCATCAGTGAAGGTCTCTCGTATGGCCCCTCGGGAAAATGAATTGCCCCCCTGCCATCACTGCCTCTCGGTCCCTGCCTGTCCGGGTGCAGGAAGCATCAGACAATCCTCCTTTACCTTCACACGTGATCCCGTCCACGTCGCTGAGCTGGTAGCCTCGCCGGCAGTAGCACTGGTAGGAGCCGTAGACGTTGGCGCACTCCTGGCTGCAGGGGTTACTGCTACACTCATCCACATCTGAGCAATAAGCAAGGAAAAATAATGAACACACTTGTCTCTGGCGGTGAGACAACTGACTGCAGCAGGAGCCTCTCCCCACATTTCTGCTGTCTTTAACCAGATATACGAATCTCTGCAGCTTTTACACTGAAGAATATAAGCCTCTTGATAGCCAAGAGTTGAGACCCCCCTACAGCGCCCACCTTCACAATTCCGACCATCCAAAGCCAACTTGAAGCCGGTGGAACAACTGCAGTGGAAGGAGCCATCGGTGTTTTCACACTTGTGAGCACAGACACGACCGGAGTATCCTCTGCACTCGTTAATATCTAGAATGGAAAGGAAAATTCATTCACAAAACAGGGTTATCCTTCATAGACCTCCCTCTCACAGCATAAACGTCACAGCCAGAAGCTGAGAGACTGCAGCTGCATCCCCCTCCTCCCTCTCACAGCATAAACGTCACAGCCAGAAGCTGAGAGACTGCAGCTGCATCCCCCTCCTCCCTCTCACAGAATAAATGTCACAGCCAGAAGCTGAGAGACTGCAGCTGTATCCCCCTCCTCCCTCTCACAGAATAAATGTCACAGCCAGAAGCTAAAAGACTGCAGCTGCATCCCCCTCCTCCCTCTCACAGAATAAATGTCACAGCCAGAAGCTGAGAAACTGCAGCTGCATCCCCCTCCTCCCTCTCACAGCATAAATGTCACAGCCAAAAGCGGAGCGATTGCAGCTGCATCCCCCTCCTCCCTCTCACAGAATAAATGTCACAGCCAGGAGCTGAGAAACTGCAGCTGCATCCCCCTCCTCCCTCTCACAGAATAAATGTCACAGCCAGGAGCTGAGAGACTGCAGCTGCATCCCCCTCCTCCCTCTCACAGAATAAATGTCACAGCCAGAAGCTGAGAGACTGCACCTGCATCCCCCTCCACCCTCTCACAGCATAAATGTCATAGCCAGAAGGTGAGAGACTGCAGCTGCTTCCCCCTCCACCCTCTCACAGCATAAATGTCATAGCCAGAAGGTGAGAGACTGCAGCTGCATCCCCCTCCTCCCTCTCGCAGCATAAATGTCACAGCCAGAAGGTGAGAGACTGCAGCAGCATCCCCCTCCTCCCTCTCACAGCATAAATGTCACAGCCAGAAGCTGAGAGACTGCAGCTGCATCCCCCTCCTCCGTCTCCCAGCATAAATGTCACAGCCAGGAGCTGAGAGACTGCAGCTGCATCCCCCTCCTCCGTCTCCCAGCATAAATGTCATAGCCAGAAGCTGAGAGACTGCAGCTGCATCCCCCTCCTCCCTCTCACAGAATAAATGTCACTTCCAGAAGCTGAGAGACTGCAGCTGCATCCCCCTCCTCCCTCTCACAGAATAAATGTCACAGCCAGGAGCTGAGAGACTGCAGCTGCATCCCCCTCCTCCCTCTCACAGAATAAATGTCACAGCCAGAAGCTGAGAGACTGCAGCTGCATCCCCCTCCTCCCTCTCACAGCATAAATGTCACAGCCAGAAGCTGAGAGACTGCAGCTGCATCCCCCTCCTCCCTCTCACAGCATAAATTTCACAGCCAGAAGCTGAGAGACTGCAGCTTCTTCCCCCTCCACCCTCTCACAGCATAAATGTCACAGCCAGAAGCTGAGAGACTGCAGCTGCTTCCCCCTCCACCCTCTCACAGCATAAATGTCCCAGCCAGAAGCTGAGAGACTGCAGCTGCTTCCCCCTCCACCCTCTGACAGCATAAATGTCATAGCCAGAAGGTGAGAGGACTGCAGCTGCATCCCCCTCCTCCCTCTCACAGCATAAATGTCACAGCCAGAAGCTGAGAGACTGCAGCTGCATCCCCCTCCTCCCTCTCACAGAATAAATGTCACAGCCAGAAGCTGAGAGACTGCAGCTGCATCCCCCTCCTCCCTCTCACAGAATAAATGTCACAGCCAGAAGCTGAGAGACTGCAGCAGCATCCACCTCCTCCCTCTCACAGCATAAATGTCACAGCCAGAAGCTGAGAGACTGCAGCTGCATCCCCCTCCTCCCTCTCACAGCATAACTGTCACAGCCAGAAGCTGAGAGACTGCAGCTGCATCCCCCTCCTCCCTCTCACAGAATAAATGTCCCAGCCAGAAGCTGAGAGACTGAAGCTGCATCCCCCTCCTCCCTCTCACAGAATAAATGTCACAGCCAGAAGCTGAGAGACTGCAGCAGCATCCCCCTCCTCCCTCTCTTTTATTTTGTATATACTGTAGTATAATATTCGGCTTGGTTATGTAGTCCTGGTGGATTCTGTGGCTCTCATACTCACCAATACACGATCTACTGAGGGTGTCAAAGTGATACCCGGCTCGGCATTCGCAGCGATATGACCCGGGCACGTTCAGGCAGGTGTGCCCCTCCCCGCAGGGGTTCTGGATGCTGGAGCACTCGTTTATATCTAAAATGAACAGCAGGGGATTCTGGGTTATTACACTGCTTGCTGTCAGTGAATTGAACTATTGTAGTCCCTCTCGACAGGCTGGATGATATATGTACGATGTCTGGGGGTCCGGTTGCTGAGACCCCACCAATTCCTAGAATAGGAGGATCAAAGTCTCCTTGGAATGGAGTGATAGTGAGCATGTGCGGCCGTCACTCCCAACAGACGCACATGCTCACCACAGCTCCATCCATGTGGGCACTGGTCAGTGGGGGGAAAAAAGGGGGGGGCGCCACCTACCTTCACATTTTGTTCCATCGGCATTTAGGTGATAGCCCCGTCCACAGTTGACCACGTGCCGCTGACAGGTGTAGGAGCCTTCGGTGTTGATACAGGTCTGACCCGGGGGGCACGGTGTGTTGTTGCTGACACATTCATTAATATCTGGAGGGAAAGAACACAAGGTCATACAGGGTTAAATTGACACTTCCACAATAGAGGTCTGACAACCGGGGTCCCTCACCAATCCTAAAAATGGGCCGGTTATAGTTCCACTTACAGTCCATGAATAAAGCATAAATAGCTGCAGCAGGAGCCTCCCCCCAATTGTTTGCTGTAGGTGACCAGGTCTTGTTTTGCTGCTGTGGATTACACCACACCTAACATAGTCCAGTCATAGTCCAACTTACAGGCAGTGAATAAGGCTTAAATATCTGCAGCAGGAGCCCCCCCCCAATTGTTTGCTGTAGGTGACCAGGTCTTGCTTTGCTGCTGAGGATGACACCACCTTTAACATAGTTCGGTCATAGTGCCAATTACAGGCTGTGAATAAGGCATAAATAACTGCAGCAGGAGCCTCCCACCGCTTGTTTGCTGTAGGTGACCAGGTTTAATTTTGCTGCTGAGGATGACACCATCCTTAACAAAGTCCAGTTGTGGCGCCCCTGAGGCAAAGTCGCCACAGGGTATTGCATCTGATTTAAGCTGCAGTACTTATCCCGGGTAAGAAGAGGTTAACCACTGGTGTTTGCTAGCTGACACAACAAGAGTCAGCAGCTATACAACATGATGTGCTCATATCTTATGCAGCACATCCAGCAAGGGAAATTCCCTGTTGCTGGGACAACCACTGGTGAGTCATCAGAAAGGTGGGGGCTGCACTGAGGGAGTAAGAACACTGCAGAACACACACAGGAGAGAGAACAGCTTGAGGCAGAGAAAAGCAAGGCCTTTGGGGGGATGCTGAACGGCTCCCCCCAGAGTGACCGACCGGGTACCCGGCAGACAGAGAGAAGCAGGAGACTACCGGGTGGACCTGTGAGACAGAGGAGCAACACTGTAGCCAGAGGGAGAGCCCCAACAGCCCCTTCAGGACCGGCACCACACAGGGTGCAGAAGCCCTAGGATTGAACATACTTCACGTTGGACTACCAGAATCTACAGGGACGGGGGATTTCATGTCCCATTGCCCACCACCTAAAGTCCCAGGGCACCAGCAGCATATAGAGACAAGAGCCACGGCCACGGTCGGGTCCATAACAAGTTTCACGCTGCCTGCATATGGGATGGCAACTAAAGTCAAGGACATGGGGGGCCCCAAGTAGCTCCACGCCACAGGGATCCACTCTACAAGGCGCAAGGAGGAAGGTCTCACATGCTTCACAACACCGGTGGTGATCCGGGATCGGCTGGGGCCCACACGACGATGACCGGTACTCTGAGGGTGCAGCACACGAACTGTGAGCAAAACACCTGGAACCGCAGCCCCTGTGTGAGACTCTGATTTGCCGGCACCACCGCTCCGCACTTCGGCTCCAACGGTCCTTCTCCCGTCACCACCATTTTCCCTGGGGCTCGCTCCACCTGTGCCGAGCTGGACTATCTGAGCTGCGTTGCCATCAGCTCTGGAGGAGAGCAACATCTCGCAGCGGCAGATAATCCCTGGCCACGCACCACGGGTGGCGCTGCAAAGCAAACCCCCATCCCCTACTACCCGTCACCTTGCACCCTCTTTTATGTAGCCGACGGGGCCACGGAGCCGAGTCAGGCCATTCACAGCAACATCAAATACCACTGGCCAGGTGACGAGTAGTCCTGCAGGTCCCGTGGGGTGCTATACAGTCATAGTCCCAATTACAGGCAGTGAATAAGGCATAAAAAGCTGCAGCAGGAGCCTCCCCCTACTTGTTTGCTGTAGGTGACTAGATCTTGTTTTGCTGCTGACGATTACACCATCTTTAACATAGTCTGGTCATAGTCCCAATTACAAGCCATGAATAAGGCATAAATAACTCCAGCAGGATCCTCCCCCCACTTGTTTGCTGTAGGTGACCAGGTCTAATTTTGCTGCTGAGCATGACACCATCCTTACTATAGTATGGTCATAGTCCCACTTACAGGCTGTAAATAAGGCATAAATAGCTGCAGCAGGAGCCTCCCCCCACTTGTTTGCTGTAGGTGACAAGGTCTTTTTTTCCTGCTGAGGATTATACCACCCTTCTCTCTTGTCAATTGGAACTAAAGAGCAACCAAGTCAAGCCTTGGGTATGGGATGGAGGGAGCAGGTGGACATCACAGTAGGGGCCATCACAGTAGGGGGGTCTAGAGGTTTCTGGGGACCCATCCTTTTAATTCAAGATCTTATGTTTGTGGGTCGTTTTTGTCTATGATCCACCTTGCCATATAGAACCAGCAAACATAAAACACCCAATAATCCAAAAAGCACTGTCCGCTCTTACCAATACAATTGCCCAGAGCATCCTGAATGAAGCCAATGCTGCACTGCACCTTGGGGCGGCAGCGGAAGGATCCGGGCGTGTTCTGGCAGTTGAAGGTTGGCAGACAGTTGTGGATCCCGGTGGTGCATTCATCGATATCTGCAGATTACAAAATATTACTTTTTTTTTTTTTTGCTTTTTATCAGACGCAGTACTGAATTATGGCCACTAGAGGGCGACAATACATCATGGAATACAGATAATGATTTTAACCACCAGGGGGCAGCATTCTACAGGCTTTACTATGGATGAACTAGTAAAGGGGAATATTGGAGAGGCTGGGTAGGTCAAGGTGGGCACAATGACCCCCGTATGGTACACCGCCCCCCCCCCCCCATACCTTTACAGCTGTTATCCTCTGTGAGCTCATAGCCGGTGCCGCAGTTAATCTCTCTCTGGCAGCGGAAGGAACCGGGCTGATTGATGCAGATCTGCCCCACCTTACAGTTGTGCGTTCCCACAATGCACTCGTTTATATCTATGGAAAAGGAAAGAAATGGTATAGGGGTGAGGAGAGGACCCATAGGCGGCTATGGGACAAGCGGACCCCCAAGGGCATGTAAACTTTCTCTACCCTAGACCACTAATGACTATACTATTTACTCATTATCCATTAAGGCATGCATAGCAGTTTTATGTGGGCACTGTATGGTAATATTATGTATTGCAGATGTCTGGATGGATGTTATATTTAGTTATCATATTATCTTAGCAGTATTGTGTGGGCACTATATGACAGTTTTACGTTGGCACTGTATGGTAATATTAGGTATTGCAGATGTCTGGATGTTTTATTTATCATATTATCTTAGCAGTATTGTGTGGGCACTATATGACAGTTTTATGTGCGCACTGTATGGTAGTATTAGTTATTGCAGATGTATGGATGTTTTATTTATCATATTATCTTAGCAGTGTTGTGTGGGCACTATATGGCAGTTTTATGGGGGCACTGTATGGTAGTATTAGGTATTGCAGATGTATGTATATTTTATTTATTTATCATATTATCGTTTATGCGGGTACTGTATGGAAGTATTATGTATTGCAAATGTATGGGTGTTTTATTTATCATATTATCTTAGCAATATTGTGTCGGCACTAGATAGCAGTTTTATGTGGGCATTGTATGGTAATATTAGTTATTGCAGTTGTATGGATGTTATATTTATTTATCATATTATCTTAGCAGTATTGTGTGGGCACTATAGGGCAGTTTTATGTGGGCATTGTATGGTAATATTAGTTATTGCAGATGTATGGATGTTATATTTATTTATCATATTATCTTAGCAGTATTGTGTGGGCGCTATAGGGCAGTTTTATATGAGCACTGTATGGTAGCATTAGTTATTGCAGATGTATGGATGTTTTATTTATCATATCTTAGCAGTGTTGTGTGGGCACTGTATGGAAGTTTTATGTGGCACTGTATGGTAGCATTAGGTATTGCAGATGTATGTATATTTTATTTATTTATCATATTATCGTTTATGCGGGTACTGTATGGAAGTATTAGTTATTGCAGATGTATGGATGTTTTATTTATCATATTATCTTAGCAGTGTTGTGTGGGCACTATATGGCAGTTTTATGGGGGCACTGTATGGTAGTATTAGGTATTGCAGATGTATGTATATTTTATTTATTTATCATATTATCGTTTATGCGGGTACTGTATGGAAGTATTATGTATTGCAAATGTATGGGTGTTTTATTTATCATATTATCTTAGCAGTGATGTGTGGGCACTATATATCAGTATTATGTGTGCACTATATGGAAGTATTATGTATTACAAATGTATGAATGTTTTATTTATCATATTATCTTAGCAGTATTGTGTGGGCACTATATGTCAGTTTTATGTGGCCACTGTATGATAGTATTAGGTATTGCAGATGTATGGATGTATTTTTTATCATATTATCTTAGCAGTATTGTGTGGGCACTATATGGCAGTTTTATGTGGGCACTGTATGATAGTATTAGGTATTGCAGATGTATGGATGTTTTATTTATCATATTACCTTAGCAGTATTGTGTAGGCACTATATGGCAGTTTTATGTGGGCACTGTATGATAGTATTAGGTATTGCAGATGTATGGATATATTATTTAATGTATTATCTTAGCAGTATGGTATAGAAGCATTATTTTGCCTTTGTATGGCAGTACTCAGGTATAATAATTTTGGGTATAGAGAGCGTGTGTCTGTGCTTTATCCGTATATGTCCCACATAAGTTCTAAAAGTAAGTTTGGTGGGTTTCTACCCCAAAACCAATATAGTCCTGCAGATAACACATATGAACCTACCTATATAGACTATAGCCACCATATATGCCCACCTTTATGCCAACCAGCCTGGCATTATTTCTAACTTTTCAAAGATGTAAGGAAATGAAGGGGTTAATCCTCCAGGACCACACAATGCCAGCAACGAGAAAAGCAGATGTAAAAAAATATTTAAATAGGACCTCCGGGAAATGAATCAGAAGATACCTGGACCCCGTCCAACATGTCTTCAGGACCCCCCACCCCCTTCATTGACCCCAGGTTAAAAGACGAAGCTGCCAACTGGAATTAACCCCCGCGGCTGGAAGGTTTTATATTACAGGGGTAAATGAAAAAGGTAAGTGACACGAGCTGGATGATGGGCGTTATAGTACGTCCCTGCAATTGCTTTGGATTATACTGAGACACATTCAGTGAACTGATACCGTCGCAGGTGACTCCATCAGGCTGGAGCTGGTAACCGGCATAGCAGGAGCAGACCACGCCGCTTCCAGTATCCCTGCACTGCTGGCTGCACCGTCCACCGCCTGCAGACAGAAAAGGGAAATTATTTAACGGCCTGCTGCATTGCATTGTGGGAGATGAGGTACCTTTTCCATAATAAACTACAAAATGAGAAAATTAAAGGGCTATTTCCATTTTTTATAAATGGGTATTTTTGATAAGAGCTTGTAAAAACCAGCACTTTTGTAATTTACTGTGTATTAAAATTTGAAGCCGTTCTTGAGCTATTAACACTTTTCTATTGTTTACAGCTCGTTGCCTAGGAAACCGACCACCGACTCTGTATAGCTTCTAAGCACCGTGCTGAAGCTGGACGGGATTAGAAAGTAATCACGCTCTCCAGCGATCCTGAACAGCTTTAAAAGTTGAAAAGTAAATAGTTTGTAAGTATTACTCATTTTCTATTGGTTAACAGCAGTGGACGCTCTCCAAGGCAACCAGTTGTAAACAAAAGTAAAGTGTTAATATCTCAAGAACAGCTGAAAATTTTGACAAGCAGTAAATTGCAAAATTGCTTGTATTCACAAGCTCTATCCGATAACACCCATTTCTGAAGATGGCAATAACCCTTTAAATTTCTGGCACAGCGCTCACCTCTGCATCTGTCATTCAGGGAGGGGTCTTCATTATCTGTGTTGGTAACCAAAGCGTTGTTGGCTTTGGAAATAAAAAAAATACATTGTTAGTTATGTCTAACGATAAGACTTATAGCATTTTTTTTATTTTTTGCATGTTATGTAGACTATGGCACCTTCATCCTGGTTGGGGGCATCGTTGCCCTCCTGTTTTACACAACAGGCTCTGAACACCAGGCTGCACTGGTAGCCCAGGAACATCTGCTCGCAGGATTCACCCCGGGCCTGGGCCTCTTTACCCAGCAGGCAGCATTTGCAGCATCTCTGTAATAGAAATAATTCAGAATGAAGAGGAATCACTAGAGGCCATTAATGCTCAAGTGCATTAATATGAGCCACTCCCTGGTTCCTTTGGGGCCTGTGCGCGCGGCGCAGGTCCTCCAGGAGCGCCCTGGGGCGCGCGCGATGCTGCCCTTTTATTATATGGCCAACGCATCACTCCCAGGAAGTGCTTCTCAGCCTACCGCTGAGAGGGACTGGGTACATAAGGCACTCTCCCACTAGGGCAGGTGCATGGTCAATGTGGTTAGTTAGCTAGTGTTCATGGCCAGCTAGTTGTCAGGTCCTCTTGTCCGCTGTGCTTTTGTTACAGTGTACTATTTCCCTGCCTGTCCAACCCGGCCGTGTCTTCAACTTCAGCTACCCCGGTGGCCTTGCTATACCATAGACTGTGCCTGTCTATCCGGGCTGTGCCTCCAGCCTCAGCTACCCCGCCGGTAGTCCTTGCTGTACCAGGGACTGTGCCTGTCCAAGCTGGCCGTGCCTTCAGCCATAGCTACCCCAGTGGCCTTGCTATACCAGGGACTGTGCCTGTCTATCCTGGCTGTGCCTCCAGCCTCAGCTACCCCAGTGGCCTTGCTGTACCAGAGACTGTGCCTGTCCAACCTGGACGTGCCTCCAGCCTCAGCTACCACGGTGGCCTTGCTATACCAGAGACTGTGCCTGTCCATCCCGGCCTTGCCTCCAGCCTCCGTTCCCTCGGTGGCTTTGCTATACCAGAGACTGTGCCTGTCGATCTCAGCTATGCCTTCAGCCTCAGCTACCCCAGTAGTCCTTGCTATACCACAGACTGTGCCTGTCTATTCCGGCTCTGCCTCCAGCCTCAGCTACCCCGTTAGTCTTTGCTATACCAGGGACTGTGCCTGTTCAACCTGGCCGTGCCTTTAGCCATAGCTATCCCGGTGGCCTTGCTATACCAGGGACTGTGCCTGTTCAACCTGGCTGTGCCTGTAGCCATAGCTACTCCGGTGGCCTTGCTATACCAGGGACTTTACTTGTCTATCCTGGCTGTGCCTCCAGCCTCACCTACCCCGGTCGCCTTGCTATACCAGAGACTGTGCCTGTCTATCCTGGCTGTGCCTCCAGCCTCAGCTACTCCGGTGGCCTTGCTATACCATAGACTGTGCCTGTCTATCCTGGCTGTGCCTCCAGCCTCAGCTACTCCGGTGGCCTTGCTATACCAGAGACTGTGCCTGTCTATCCTGGCTGTGCCTCCAGCCTCAGCTACTCCGGTGGCCTTGCTATACCAGAGACTGTGCCTGTCTATCCTGTCTGTGCCTCCAGCCCCACCTACCCCGGTCGCCTTGCTATACCAAGTATAGACACAAGGCACTCCCAAAATTCTTGATGCTGTGATTTTATTTATCAGTGGATGTGCATAAATAACGTTTTCGGTCACAGAAGACCTTCATCAGTTGCACATGGGGAGACTGGCTGGTGCTCGTGTCACAGCGCGGTATCTACCGCTGCATGGGGGCTGCCTTATCGGCAGACACCACTATGGGGGTGCACGGGACTCCTATATTGATGAACTAGCCTTCAATATCACATTGATGGGGGTCTGACCCCCGGCAATCCCAACAATCCCTGTGGCAGGTTGTACACAGTATTCAGATCCGCGGCACCACAGCGCCACACACTGTGTAGTGGCCATTCTGAGGTACTGCAGCTCAGCTCCCATTCACTTCAATAGAAGCTAGACTGCAGTTCCCAAGAATGGCCACTACACAGTGTGTGGCGCTGTTCTGTACCCATAGGGCCTCGATGTATTACATTTGCAGCTTTTTTTCCTTACTTTTTGGTGTTTTGTGCCTATTTTCTATTTGCACCAAGTCTATTTTAGATGGTTTTTTTATTTTTTACCTTCATCCTTATGGGTTGGGTTTTGTTTTACAACGTTGGGTATCCACTAGGGGGCGGTAGTAATCTGTAACAAAACTGCAGAGACAGGAGGGATCTACGTCTTGTAGGATCACAAGTCCCAGCAGATCTCCGCTCACCTTCACAAACCTGGCCTCACAGCTGGATGACTTTTCCTGCTCGCTTGCGTCACAGGAATTTTTCTCGTTGGCAATGTTGATGCCGGTCGTACAGTGCAGGTCCTCCAGCTGATTCAGGCAGCATTGCTCCTGGATTATCCTAGGAAAATGGAAGAAGATATGTAATGGAACAGCGCCACCACTGCCCACAGGTTGTTTGTGGTATTGCAGGCCAGGCCCGTTTAACTCAATAATAAATCTTTGTCTTGAACGCCATCATGATTTCATCTGAGACCTGCTTATTTCTGGCGGCTTCTCTGTACCCAAATGTTTTGCAGTCCTTTTTGGGAATCTGGGAGGTTTCCCTTCAATTACTTTCTATATTAACAAAAATCAGAAATCTTAGAATTTTCACACTGTGCACTAAGCCTAATACTAAACTAATGGCTTATGCTCCATACACATGACTTTTCAGCTGTTTTATTATCATCATAGACAGGATTACTCTATATACAGCAGATAACACAGAATCCATCATTCACAATAGGGGATGTCACATCTCACCTCCTCCTCCTGTACAGTGACTGATATCACCTCTATATACAGTAGATAACACAGGATCCACCATTCACAATAGGTGATGTCACAGCTCACCTCCTCTTCCTGTACAATGACTAATAACACCTCTATATACAGTAGATAACACAGGATCGATCAATCACAATAGTTGATGTCACAACTCACCTCCTCCTGTACAATGACTGATAACTCCTCTATATACAGTAAATAATACATGATCCATCATTCACAATAGGTGATATCACAGCTCACCTCTTCCTCCTCCTGTACAATGACTAATAACACCTCTATATACACTAGATAACACAGGATCCACCATTCACAATACGTGATATCACAACTCACCTCCTCCTCTTAGTGTACAATGACTGATAACACCTCTATATACAATAGATAACACTGGATCTACCATTCACAATAGCTGATAACACAGCTCACCTCTTTCCCCTCCTGCACAATGACTGATAACTCCTCTATATACAGAAGATAACACAGATTCCATCATTCACAATAGGTGCTATCACAGCTCACCTCCTCTTTATGTACAATAACTAATAACACCTATATACAGTAGATTACACAGGATCCACCATTTACAATTGGTGATGTCACAGCTCACCTTCATCTCCTCCTGTAAAATGACTGATAACAACTCTATATACAGTAGATAATACAGGATCCACCATTCACAATAGCTGATAACACAGCTCACCTCCTCTTCCTTATGTACAATGACTAATAACATAGGATCCACTATTCACAATAGGTGATGTCACAGCTCACCTCCTCCTCCTGTACAATGACTAATAACACCTCGATATACAGTAGATTACACAGGATCCACCATTCACAATAGCATAGGTAATGTCACAACTCACCTCCTTCTTTTGTGCAATTACTGATAACACCTCAATATACAGAAAAATTACACAGGATCCACCATTCACAATAGGTGATGTCACAGCTCACCTCCTCCTCCTCCTCTACAATGACTGATAACACCTATATACAGTAGATAACACAGGATCCACTATTCACAATAGGTGATGTCACAGCTCACCTCCTCCTCCTGTAAAATGACTGATAACACCTCTATATATACAGTAGATAACACAGGAACCACCATTCACAATAGGAGATGTCACAGCTCACCTCCTCCTCCTCCTGTACAATGACTGATAACACTTCTATATACAGTAGATAACACAGGATCCATCATTCACAATAGCTGATAACACAGCTCACCTCCTCCTCCTTATGTACAAAGACTAATAACATAGGATCCACTAGTCACAATAGGAGATGTCACAGCTCACCTCCTCCCCCTCCAGTACTATGACTGATTTTGCACTGGGGCCCCGGCGCTTCGTGCTTCGCCTCTGTTATGTGCAGGGAGCATTAGGCGGACGTGTCTGGACATCAGATGTGCGCGGCTCCGGCTACTGAATGGCGCTCACATGTGGTTCCTCTTTCAAGTCTCTGACGTCGTCTCCCAGGAGTGAACTTTCAAAGGGAAGAGGATTTCCTAATTCCCTCCGATGAGAATTTTTCCCATTTCCTTGTGTTTAGCTAAAGGCTTAGAGAGATTCCTTTTATTGAGCGCCAGGAGCCCCCGAGGCACAGATCTCAGATACCCCCGAAACCAGAGGACGGTGGTAAAGGATTTATGAGAAATCCACCATTATGTCATTAAAATCCTCATCTTGAGATATTATTTTTGCCTTTACTTAAAAATTAGTTGATATTTTTACCAAGATTTTCTTTATTTTCTATTCCTAATAGCGCCACTTATGACCGATCGCTTTATCTGGTATTGAGCTGCAGTACCAAGCATGGCCACAGAAAAAGAGGGGCGCTGTTTCTTTAAAAAAAAAAAATCCTTTAAGAATTATAATTAAAGATATTTTGACTTATTTATGAATGCATTCATCACCTTTAGCTAAATAGGGATGTTTAAGTCCTAAGCTGAACTAGGACACCCACTTTTGGGTGGTGTTACTTAAACCATGCACTTTCTTTTTGGCATAAATTTGCCAGAATTGTTTCCGAAAATGCGCGTGGTGTAGTGTTTTCAGCATCTTACATTTTTGAAAAGTAGCATTAAACCTGACAATACTTTGTAGACCATTTACTATGTTTTTACATTACTCAGAACTTAATCCTAGCCCTCAACTTACTTAGTCTAACCTTAGCATAACCCTAGTTCTAGTCCTAACCCTATCCTTAGGACAACCTATAGCGTAACTGCCTTTCCAGAGACTTTGTTATGCCACAATTGCACGGGAAAGTTTTGTTTACGGCCTTGGCATTTCCAGAGAAGGGAGGAGGAGTGACGGATGTGTTTACCCAACGGGTTTTGGACTGTGACCGCGCTGCGCCCGGGACAGGAAGCGCACAGTCTGTCTACGGCAGAAAGGACTATCGCAAGACGGCAAAATGTTTTAAAAATATTTTAAAGAATGTCAGAGTAATCTGAAAGAAGGTTTTATGGATAAATATGTGTTTTAAATAGTAATGTATGGCCGAGGACTGCCAGGGTTTAGAAGGGGGGAATGTAGGAGGTGGCAGCGCCACGTCCACCACTACAGAGAAGAGCAACTCCCATAGAAGTGTACAGAGCATTATATTGAATGTAAATTGTTGGGTAAGTACAGGGCCTAGTACTTCGTCCGAGGGTCCGAGTGAGGCATGGCAGCCGCCAGGAAAGAGTACGGGGAGGAAACCAGTATTAGGAACAAGTACCAGAAGCAGAAACCCAGAGCAAGTGTAGAAAGTCAGAAACCCTCGAGAGAGCGGTGCCCACACGAGAAGGCCTGTCCGTCCGAAGTAAGAAGGACATGGTGTACCACAATAAAATCAGCTCCTGAGTTATTCATAAAAAGGACTGGTGTGTGATTGTGTCACCCTCCACGTCGGCGACGAGGATCAGAATCCAACACTGTGGAAAATCCCCATCACGTGCACAACACGAACACACACCATTGCAGGAGCAGGGGAGTCGGTGACCCTCGGCCAGGATAGGGCTCCCCGCTTCATAACCTATAACTTAAACCTAGTCCAACCCTAGACCTAAGCCTAACTCTTACCATAGCCAAACTCTAAACCTAAGCCCAACCCTAGTCCTACCCTAGCCTTAAGCCAAACCTTACCATAGGCTATCCCTAGTTCAACACTTACGATAGCCTAAAGCGGGCTTTACACACTGCGATATCGGTCCCGATATCGCTAGTGTGGGTACCCGCCCCCATCTGTTGCACGACACGGGCAAATCGCTGCCCGTGCTGCACAACATCGCTCAGACCCGTCACACTACTTACTTGCCCGGCGACGTCGCTGTGACCGGCGAACCGCCTCCTTTCTAAGGGGGCGGTCCGTGTGGCGTCACAGCGACGTCACTGAACCGCCGCCCAATAGCAGCGGAGATGAGCAGGACGTAACATCCCGCCCACCTCCTTCCTTCCGCATTGCGGGAGGCAGGTAAGGAGAGCTTCCTCGTTCCTGCGGCGTCACACATACCGATGTGTGCTGCCTCAGGAACGAGGAACAACTTGGTTATGCTGCAGTAACGATAATCGAGAATGGACCCCCATGTCACCGATGAGCGATTTTGCACGTTTTTGCAACGATGCAAAATCGCTCATCGGTGTCACACGCAACGGCATCGCTACAGCGGCCGGATGTGCGTCACCAATTCCGTGACCCCAACGAGTTCGCATTAGCGATGTCGTAGCGTGTAAAGCCCCCTTTACTCTAGCCCTACACCCAACCTTAGTCTTATCCTAGCCTTAAGACTAATCTTACCATATGGTAACCCAAGCTCTAAGCCCATGCCTAACCCAATCCTTAACATGGCCTAACTCTGGTCCTAAGCCCAACTCTAGTCTTACCCTAGTCCTAAGCTAAACCTTATTACAGCCTAACCCTAAGCTCAACTCTAGACATAACCGTATCTTAACCCTAGCCCTATACCTAGTCTTACCCTAGCCCTAACTCTAGACTAACTGTAATCCTAGCCCAAACTGTAACCCAACCCTAGCCTTAGCTTCTTACTTCTGTCATGATCTGGGGACAGATATTTTCATCATTTCCTGAAAGACATAGAGAACACCCTAGCCCTAAGCCCAACCCTAGTCGTACCCTAGCCCTAAGCCAAACCTTATCACAGCCTAACTTTAACCATAAGCCCAACCCTGGACTTAACTCCATCTTAACCCTAGCCCTAACCCTAATTTTTCTCTAGCCATAACTGTAGCTTAACCCTAACTCTAGCCAATCCCAAACCCTAACACTAATCTTACCATAGCCCTAACTCTAGCCTGCCTATCCCTGTCACGGGTGTATCACACTTGACAGACTGTCCTGTAGTTTCCGGCTGTAGGAGGTCACAGTGACTGGCTACACAAGCTGCTCTCTGACTTTCCCTTTTTCCATTCTTGGGGATTATCCCCTTCTGTTTAGGACCCTGCATATTTCTTCATATTTCTTCACCTTTTCAGCTGTTAAACATCAGTCAGCACTTCTCTTTATGTCTTTAAATACCCTCATTCCCCCTTACTCTGTGCAGGTGATAGGTCTAATACCCTTAACATGTCTTCAGTGCAAGCAGTCAACTTGTATTCATCTAGTGGGGACTGTGTGCTCTTCCCTACCTAGGGCATGTTTCAGGATCAGGCAGGGTCAGGTATCCTGCTCGGCGCATAAGTGTGGAACCTATCTAGGGTGGTGAGGAAAGCCAGAGGCCAGCGGTAGGTTTGGTCGGGGGTCACCATCTCCCCCTTCCCTAGACACAGGATTTCCTTTCCCTTTTGCTTGGTACAACCCCATACCTAGCGTGACAATCCCATTCCCTAGCCCTAACTCTAGCCAAACCCTATCCGTAGACTTAACCCTAGTCTTACTCTAGCCTTGTCTAACCTTAGTCCTGCCCTAGCTCAAACTGTAGCCTAACCCTAGCCTTAACCCTAGTCTTACTCTAGCCAATCCCTAACTTTAGTCTTCCCTAGCTCAAACTGTAGCCTAATCCTAGCCTTAACCCTAGTCTTACTGTAGTCTAGCCTTAACCTTAGTCTTGCCCTAACTCAAACTGTAGCCTATCCCTAGTCTTAACCCTAGTCTTACTCTAGCCCTAACTCTAGCCTAGCCCTAGCCTTAACTCTTGTTTTACTCTAACCCTAACCCTAGTCTTACCTTAAGCCTGCTTTACACATTACGATTTAGCATACGATATCGTATGCGATCGTAACCGCCCCCATCGTATGTGCGGCACGTTCAATTTGTTGAACATATCGCACAAACGATTTTTTCCCGTCACACGTACTTACCCGTCCATACGACCTCGATGTGGGCGGCGAACGTCCACTTCCTGGAGTGGGAGGGACGTTTGGCGTCACAGCGACGTCACACGGAAGCCGGCCAATAGAAGCGGAGGGGCGGAGATGAGCGAGACGTAAACATCCCACCCACCTCCTTCCTTCCGCATTGCCGGCGGGAGCCACGGGACGCAGGTAAGATCTATTCAATGTTCCCGGGGTGTCACACACTGCGATGTGTGCTGCCTCGGGAACACTGAACAACCCGACGTACAATTTTATGGAAATGAACGACGTGTATGCGATGAACGGTTTTACGTTCAATCGTAATCGCACGTAGCTGTCACATGCTACAACAACACTAACGATGCCGGATGTGCGTCACTTATGACGTGACCCCGCCGACACATCGTTAGATTTCTTGTAGCGTGTAAAGCGGGCTTTAGCCCTAACTCTAGGCTAACCCTATTATTACTCTAGCCCTAACCCTAGTCCTAACTCTAGCCCTAACCCTAGTCTTACCGTAGCCCTAACTCTAGCTTAACCCTAGCCTTAACCCTAGTCTTACTCTAGTCCTAACTCTAGCCTACCCCTAGCCTTAACCCTTGTCTTACTCTAACCTTAACCCTAGTCTTACCCTAGCCCTAACTCTAGCTTAACCCTAGTCTTACTCTAGCCCTAACCCTAGTCTTACTCTAGCCCTAACCCTAGTCTTACTCTAGCCCTAACCCTAGTCTTACTCTAGCCCTAACCCTAGTCTTACCCAAGCCCAAACTATAGCCAAACCCTAGCCATAACTTGTTAATTCTGTTGTGATCAAAGGGGACAGCCATTGCTTTTATCATTCTTGTGAGACATAAAGGACACTGCCGTATTATTTTACCGTTCCCGATCCCATAAATGTTTGGATTTCACTCACCTGCACTGTTTGTCTGAGTCTGAGATGGTGGGGAGGCTGGCGCAGTCCTGGTTGAGTGATGCCCATTCGTACCCGCTGGTGCAGCAGACATCGGCCTTCACCTGAGCAGCGGCTGCAACAGACAATATGGCATTCACCATTAACCGCAATCACAGAAACACGCTGATTACTCATATTGCATTTGCACCTTTTTTTTTACTTTTGAGCTTTTCTTGTTTTGTGATTGTTTTTATGGTTGTGCTGTGTTTATCTTTCCATTTGCCCCTTTTTAAATGATGAATCAGGCCTGATTAGATGATGGTCAGAGAGGCTGCATGATCAACAATAGACCTCCCACAAATCCCCTCCCTCCGATGATTGGATTTGGGTTTTATAACCCTGTTTTTGTCCTTGCTCCGATGACTCTGACACTGGGAATTTACTTAATGAGCAGAAAAGGTTTCAGACATCGGCATTTCCCGGCTCAAAACAAAAGACGTTTCTGGGAAGAGAAGGAATATTGCGAGACACATGGGCCGGACGACCCACAAAACTATTCAGTAATAAGAGATTGTGAGATTATTAAAATCACTGAATAGTTGTCACTTGGCGGTTTTTACAGGCATCACCGAATGTCATGGCTGCGTCAGGATCTATTCAGACTACAGATTCTGGCACTCCGCCTGCTAACTTCTCTAATGTCTGTGATCAGCGCAGGCACACTCAGGCATAGATCAACAGATTGGTAGCTCATAGGCAGGCTAGCAAGAGTTAATCTCTGCTTGTCTGCTTGTAAGTCACCTTTGATCACATGTTTCTTGGAGCCAATCACATCTGCTCCCCTCCTATTTATGCTGGCTGAACATTTCCAGTAGTGCCAGCTATACTTTATCTTAGAGGTGTTATGATCCAGACTAACTGGTGGTTGTAGTACTTATTGCAGTCTGCAGTTGTGTAGTTAACCTTTGTTGTCTTTTTGTCGCTACCTTCCTGCTCTTGCTTTTCTCCTGAGTCTCTTATTGTTAGGTCCCATGTGTTTGCAGTGTGTCAGAGTTTTGTTTTTTCCCTGTCTGTGTTTCCATATCTCCTGGAAGGCATAAATCAGATCAGTTTTGGTCAGAAGTGTAGCCAGGCACAGGACTCTGACATCTCCACCATTAGGGTTAACCCTGAAGTTAGGGATAGCCTAGGGACTCCTAACGTAAGTGACAGCATAGGAGCCCCTGCCCCTCGCTTTCCTACAGTCACACCGTGACAATAGTGCCGTGAGTGGTCCAATATGTGGGCACTTTCTATATGGTGTGCTGCCATACAGTAAACTATATAGTGCTGATATATCAGAACCATTCAGGATAATTCATAAATAACCGTGTCATACAAAGCTACAGATGTCCTGCCACCATCTGCAAAATTATATACTTCCAGGAATATCTCCATTTTTCATATGCAATCCAGGTAAATTTGGGGCCGTCCTTAACCAGAAAGGGATGAGGTTAGTATAAACCACACTCAAAAGCATATAGTCAGGGTAACATTGAGAAGATGGCCTAAACATCTCAATACTACCAACTGTAATGTTTCTAAGTATGTGTACAGTGTTTTGGCACAAATGAAGCTGTTTGGTGAAACGTGCGTCGGGTCTGTATTATTGTTTCAGCCCCAGATGAAGCCACTTGGCATAATGTGCGTTGGGTCTGCATTCTTGTTTCAGCCCCAGATTAAGCCACTTGGTGAAACGTGCGCCGGGTCTGCATTTTTGTTTCAGCCCCAGATGAAGCCGCTTGGCAAA